>NW_022875218.1:0-1701 GCF_010883055.1 Belonocnema kinseyi
TAATGTTGATTTTAGTATGGAATACTGAGACCAACGAGTGCAAGGTTTCACTGTTTTAACCACTGTATAGATTTCCAATACATTTTCGAAAAGCAATTTTTTGTGTGTGTACTTCATGTACTGCATAAACCCGGCGTACGCTGAATTATAGTATTTTTTAATTTATCGGGCATTAGATTTTCTGATTCATTATTGGCTTCTTGTACTACATCTGGTGGAATACACACATTCTGACTATGAACAGATTATAACTCAGAACTATTGGAATTCATCATTATTCACCAACAGAAGGGAGTAATAATTCGAGATACTTAAACAAAAAAGATTTCCGAGTACTAGCTGTTACCCGCAACATCACTGTTACAACTGTTAGACTAAAATTTTGCCCATTGACAAATGGGTTTTCCCGCATCCCCTCAAATAGCACCTGTATACAGTATAAAGTCTCATCCACAATATTTAATGTGCGAACTTACAAAAGTCCTTGAAAATCCATTTTCTGCACATTTATATTCCGAAAAAAATTCTGTTCCAAATCACGATCATAACTCTTTTAGAAATTCCCCATTTGCAGTGAAATTTTTTTTTTTTTAAATTTCTGGAGTGAAATTGTTGAAAATAATGCGCATATATTATTCATTTGAAATCGTATAAAAAAGACATAACATCTTTTTATATTGCTGGTCTTCTGTTGAGTTATGATTATTTGTATTTTTTTACCCAAATGAAGGAATAATAATAAATCTACCATAATGTTAAAATTTATCAATATCATCAGTATTAATGTCATATATTATTCATTTCAGCAGTGAAGCCAAATTTTCGTTAGATTTTTTTCATTTCATGTCCAGGAATGGACTATGAAATATTGTATTTTTAAAAACTATTCTTCAAACATTGAATGTACTTGTACGAGACTTTTTTCAAGTTCAATCCCGGTTTATTCACCTTCACGCGTCTAGAACATGAAAGAAGACAAGATTTTTGAATACAACATGCTTTATAAATTGTTAATTTATTTTCTATACCATATATACTATAATTTCAGATTCTTCATAAGAAGCTTAAACATTTTTTTGACAATCATCGCAGCATATTCTTTTATTCAATGAATTTTGCATTTAGGAATTGAAAATAATTTTTAAATATTTTTGAATGATTTTTCAGACCTTTTAACCTAGATTGAAACGCAGGTACGAAACAAGAAAGATAAAATAGATAATGTATAATGTACATAAGTACATAAATCAGTTTCATCATCTTAAAGCAAATAATTGTAAATACATTAGTTTGATGAAACAGACGTAGCCTGTTTACAAGTTTCATAATGTGCTTGTTACATGGATTTTGCAAAAATAAAAAACTCCCATACGTATAAAAAAATGTATCTTAACACGCCACCTCGATTCTGAGTCGAGGTACGGCTTCATTCGAAACTCTCACGCACTGAACAGATGGGATTATTGAAAACAATTTAAATCATTAAAATACTAGGCGGTCGAGTTAGTATTTTTAGTACGTGAAAATTTTGAAATTCCTGGCATATTCTAAGGAGATCTCTAAATGCTCTGAGGATATTCTATTATTGTACCAATTTTGCATGTCAAATATATCCTCATGATATGCCTATTTCATTAAAAATCGACACCATTAATTGGCTGACGGAAGTCACTCAGAAATCTGGATATTTTAAAACCATGA
>NW_022875219.1:0-1574 GCF_010883055.1 Belonocnema kinseyi
ATGAAATGAATTGAAATGAAATGAAATGAAATCAAATCAAATGAAATGAAATGAAATGTAATTAAATTATATTAAATCAAATGAAATGAAATGAAATCAAATGAAATGAAATGAAATGAAATGAAATGAAATCAAATGAAATGAAATCAAATGAAATGAAATGATATGAAATGAAATGAAATGAAATGAAATGAAATGAAATCAAATGAAATCAAATGAAATCAAACGACATCAAATGAAATGAAATGAAATCAAATGAAATGAAATGAAATCAAATCAAATCAAATGAAATGTAATCAAATGAAATGAAATCAAATGAAATCCAATGAAATGAAGTGAAATGAAATGAAATGAAATTAAATTAAATTAAATCAAATGAAATGAAATTAAATTAAATGAAATGAAATGAAATGAAATTAAATTAAATTAAATTAAATTAAATTAAATTAAATTAAATTAAATTAAATCAAACGAAATGAAATAAAATGAAATGAAATGAAATGAAATGAAATCAAATCAAATGATATGAAATGTATTCAAATGAAAGGAAATCAAATGATATCAAATGAAATGAAATTAAATGAAATGATATGAAATAAAATAAAATGCAATGAAATGAAATGAAATGGAATGGAATGAAATGAAATCAAATAAAATGAAATGAAATCAAATGAAATGAAATGAAATGAAATCAAATGAAATCAAATGAAATCAAATGAAATGAAATGAAATGAAATGAAATGAAATGAAATGGAATGAAATGAAATGAAATGAAATGAAATGAAATCAAATCAAATGAAATCAAATGAAATCAAATGAAATCAAATGAAATCAAATGAAATCAAATGAAATCAAATGAAATGAAACAAAATGAAATCAAATGAAATGAAATGAAATCAAATGAAATGAAACCAAATCAAATAAAATGAAATGAAATCAAATCAAATCAAATGAAATGAAATCAAATGAAATGAAATCAAATCAAACCAAATGAAATGAAATCAGATTAAATGAAATGAAATGAAATGCAATCAAATGAAATGAATTGAAATGAAATGAAATGAAATCAAATCAAATTAAATCAAATGAAATCAAATCAAATGAAATGAAATCAAATGATATCAAATGAAATGAAATGAAATTAAATTAAATCAAATGAAATTAAATCAAATGAAATGAAATGAAATTAAATTAAATTAAATGAAATCAAATGAAATTAATCAAATGAAATGAAATCAAATCAAATCAAATCAAATGAAATGAAATCAAATGAAATGAAATGAAATGAAATCAAATGAAATAAAATCTAATGAAATCAAATGAAATCAAATGAAATGAAATCAAATCAAATCAAATGAAATGAAATGAAATGAAATGAGATGAAATCAAATGAAATGAAATGAAATGAAATTAAATGAAATGAAATGAAATCAAATGAAATGAAATGAAATGAAATGAAATGAAATCAAATCAAATGAAATGAAATGAAATGAAATGAAACCAAATCAAATAAAATGAAATGAAATGAAATTAAATCAATCGAAATGAAATGAAATCAAATCAAATGAAATCAA
>NW_022875220.1:0-1892 GCF_010883055.1 Belonocnema kinseyi
ACACTAAATAAACAAAAGTGCAAATATTGCATTATTTTTCGAGTGTTTTTGTAGAAAAAAAAAACACTTTTTTACCGAAATCTACGGAAACATAAGTTGATTAATAATCACTTTTATTTTATTGATATTAAAACTGTAGTTTCCAATATAATTTAACTTCGAGAGCTGCCCGCCAAATAGAAAAGTATATCAATCAACATTGAATAACCAAAAGTGCAAATTTTGCATTATTCTTCGAGTATTTTGGTAGAAAAAAACACTTTTTTACCGAAATCTACGGAAAGATAAATTGATAAATAATCACTTTTATTTTATTGATATTCAAACTGCAGTTTCGAATATAACTTAACTTCGAGAGAAGCCCGCCAAATAGAAAAGTATATCAATCAACATTAAATAAACAAAAGTGCAAATATTGCATTATTTTTCGAGTGTTTTGGTAGAAAAAAAAACAACACATTTTTACCGAAATCTACGTAAAGATAAATTGATTAATAATCACTTTCATTTTATTGATATTAAAACTGTAGTTTCGAATATAATTTAACTTCGAGAGCTGCCCGCCAAATAGAAAAGTGTATCAATCAACATTGAATAACCAAAGGTGCAAATTTTGCATTATTTTTCGAGTATTTGCGTAGAAAAAAACACTTTTTTACCGAAATCTATGGAAAGATAAATTGATTAATAACCACTTTTATTATATTGATATTAAAACTGTAGTTTCGAATATAATTTAACTTCGAGAGAAGCCCGCCAAATAGAAAAGTATATCAATGAACATTCAAGAAACGAAAGTGCAAATATTGCATTATTTTCGAGTGTTTTTGTAGAAAAAACACTTTTTTACCGAAATCTACGGAAAGATAAATAGATTAATAATCACTTTTATTTTATTGATATGAAAATTGTAGTTTCGAATATAGTTTAACTTCGAGAGAAGCCCGCCAAATAGAAAAGTATATCAATCAACATTAAATAAACAAAAGTGAAAATATTGCATTATTTTTCGAATGTTTTTGTAGAAACAACCATTTTTTACCGAAATCTACGAAAAGATAAATTGATTAATAATCACCTTTATTTTATTGATATTAAAACTTTAATTTCGAATATAATTTAACTTCCAGAGAAGCCCGTCAAACAGAAAAGTATATCCATCAACATTAAATAGACAAAAGTGCAAATTTTGCATTATTTTTCGAGTGTTTTGGTAGAAAAAAAACACTTTTTTAAAGAAATCTACGGAAAGATAAATTGATGAATATTTTATTGTTATCAAAACTGTAGTTTCGAATATAATTTAACTTCGAGAGAAGCCCGACAAATAGAAAAGTATATCAATCAACATTAAATAAACAAAAGTGCAAATATTGCATTATTTTTCGAGTGTTTTTGTAGAAAAAAACACTTTTTTACCGAAATCTACGGAAAGATAAATTGATTAATAATCACTTTTATTTTATTGATATCAAAATTGTAATTTCGAATATAATTTAACTTCGAGAGAAGCCCGCAAAATAGAAAAGTATATCAATCAACATTAAATAAACAAAAGTGCAAATTTTGCATTATTTTTCGAGTGTTTTGGTAGAAAAAAAAACCACTTTTTTGACCGAAATCTACGGAAGATAAATTGATTAATAATCACTTTTATTTTATTGATATTGAAACTGTAGTTTCGAATATAATTTAACTTCGAGAGAATCCCGCCAAATAGAAAAGATTATCAATCAACATTAAACAAACAAAAGTGAAAATTTTGCATTATTTTTCAAGTCTTTTGGTAGAAAAAAAAACACTTTTTTACCGAAATCTGCGAAAAAGATAAATGGATTAATAATCACTTTTATTTTATTGATATTAAAACTGTAGTCTTGAATATAATTTAA
>NW_022875221.1:0-2783 GCF_010883055.1 Belonocnema kinseyi
ATTGCCCTATTTTATCCGGAACACCCAGTTTTCAACCCTCAAAATATTGAAAAATCGACAAAAAATTCCCTTAAATCCAGACCTAAAATTTTATGCTTTAGATTGGTTCCATCTGATGTCCAAAGACACTGGAAGAAGTTTCATTCCCCTATATTATCCGGAACACCCCGTTTTCAACCCTAAAAATATTGAAAAATCGAAAAAAAATTCCAAAAAATTCTCTAAAATCCAGACTTAAAATTTTATGCTTTAGAATGGTTCCATTTGATGTCCAAAGACACTGGAAGAAGTTTCATTCCCCTATATTATCCGGAACACCCCGTTTTCATCCCTAAAAATATTGAAAAATCGACAAAAAATTCCAAAAAATTCTCTAAAATCCAGACCTGAAATTTGATCCTTTAGAATGGTTCCATTTGATGTCCACAGACTCTAAAAAAAGTTTCATTCCCCTATTTTACCCGGAACACCCAGTTTTCAACCCTCAAAATATTGAAAAATCGAAAAAAAATTCCAAAAAATTCCCTTAAATCCAGACCTAAAATTTTATGCTTTCGAATGGTTCCATCTGATGTCCCAAGACACCAGAAAAAGTTTCATTCCTCTAATTTATCCGAAACACCCCGTTTTCAACCCTAAAAATATTTAAAAATCGACAAAAAATTCCCTAAAATCCAGACCTATAATTTTATGCTTTCGAATGGTTCCATCTGATGTCCACAGACTCTAAAAAAAGTTTCATTCCCCTATTTTATCCGGAACACCCCGTTTTCATCCCTAAAAATAATGAAAAATCGACAAAAAATTCCAAAAAATTCTCTAAATTCCAGACCTGAAATTTTATGCTTTAGAATGGTTCCATCTGATGTCCACAGACTTTAAAAAAAGTTTCATTCCCCTATTATGTCCAGAACACCCAGTTTTCAACCCTCAAAATATTGAAAAATCGAAAAAAAATTCCAAAAAATTCCCTTAAATCCAGACATAAAATTTTATGCTTTAGAATGGTTCCATCTGATGTCCAAAGATACTAGAAAAAGTTTCATTCCCCTATTTTACCTGGAACACCCAGTTTTCAACCCTCAAAATATTGAAAAACCGAAAAAAAATTCCAAAAAATTCCCTAAAATCCAGACCTATAATTTTATGATGTAGAATGGTTCCATCTGATGTCCACAGACTCTAAAAAAAGTTTCATTCCCCTATTTTATCCGGAACACCCAGTTTTCAACCCCCAAAATATTGAAATATCGACAAAAAATTCCAAAAAATTCCCTTAAATCCAGACCTAAAATTTTATGCTTTAGAATGGTTCCATCTGATGTCCAAAAACACTAAAAAAAGTTTCATTCCCCTATTTTATCCGGAACACCCCGTTCTCAACCCTAAAAATATTGAAAAATCGACAAAAAATTCTCTGAAATCCAGACCTAAAATTTTATGCTTTAGAATTGTTTCATCTGATGTCCAAAGACATTAGAAAAAGTTTCCTTCCCCTATTTAACCTGGAACACCCAGTTTTCTACCTTCAAAATATTGAAAAATCGAAAAAAAATTCCAAAAAATTCCCTAAAATCCAGACCTATAATTTTATACTTTAGAATAGTTCCGTCTGATGTCCACAGACTGTAAAAAAAGTTTCATTCCCCTATTTTATCCGGAACACCCAGTTTTAAACCCTCAAAATATTGAAAAATCGAAAAAAAATTCCAAAAAATTCCCTTAAATCCAGACCTAAAATTTTATGCTTTAGAATCGTTCCATCTGATGTCCACAGACTCTAAAAAAAGTTTCATTCCCCTATTTTATCTGGAACAACCAGTTTTCAACCCTCAAAATATTGAAAAATCGACCAAAAATTCTCTAAAATTCCCTTAAATCCAGACCTAAAATTTTATGCTTTAGAATGGTTACATCTGATGTCCAAAGACAATAGAAAAAGTTTCATTCCCCTATTTTACCTGGAACACCCCGTTTTCATCCCTAAAAATAATGAAAAATCGACAAAAAATTCCAAAAAATTCTCTAAATTCCAGACCTGAAATTTTATGCTTTAGAATGGTTCCATCTGATGTCCAAAGACTCTAAAAAAAGTTTCATTCCCCTATTATATCCAGAACACCCAGTTTTCAACCCCCAAAATATTGAAAAATCGAAAAAAAATTCCAAAAAATTCCCGTAAATCCAGACCTAAAATTTTATGCTTTAGAATGGTTCCATCTGATGTCCCAAGACACCAGAAAAAGTTTCATTCCTCTAATTTATCCGAAACACCCCGTTTTCAACCCTAAAAATATTTAAAAATCGACAAAAAATTACAAAAAATTCTCTAAAATTCAGACCTGAAATTTTATGCTTTCGAATGGTTCCATCTGATATCCACAGACTCTAAAAAAAGTTTCATTCCCCTATTTTATCCGGAACACCCCGTTTTCATCCCTAAAAATAATGAAAAATCGACAAAAAATTCTCTAAAATCCAGACATAAAATTTTATGCTTTAGAATGGTTCCATCTGATGTCCAAAGATACTAGAAAAAGTTTCATTCCCCTATTTTACCTGGAACACCCAGTTTTCAACCCTAAAAATATTGAAAAACCGAAAAAAAATTCCAAAAAATTCCCTAAAATCCAGACCTATAATTTTATGATGTAGAATGGTTCCATCTGATGTCCACAGATTCTAAAAAAAGTTTCATTCCCCTATTTTATCCGGAACACCCAGTTTTCAACCCCCAAAATATTGAAATATCGACAAAAAATTCCAAAAAATTCCCTTAAATC
>NW_022875222.1:0-1991 GCF_010883055.1 Belonocnema kinseyi
GCATAGAGCTCCAAGGAGATTATGTTGAAAAATAAAAAAAAAATTACCCAAAAAAAATTGTTTTTATACTTCATTCTAAGGACTTATTGAACTACCCTCGTATACTTAAATTTTCCCTATAGGCGTGGAAAGCCAACTTTAAACCTGATTGCGAGTGTCGAATGTAAGTGTCGCGAACGCGTAACAATATGAAGTATAACGTTTAAGCCCAAATTTTCTAGCTTTTTTCCTAAATCATTTATTTTTCAAAATTTAATTCTACGCTTACGGGGTCGTGCTATGCCAACAGTATACCGACGCCAAAAAAATTTTCTATTCAATTTTATAAAAATTCGCTTACTTTCTCTTTGTTGAAACTCTGCTTCCTGGTTGTCGGGCTGCACCGTAGTAACAGTCCGGAGTCTTGGATTTATCCCTCGATATTAATCATCGTAGAGATTTCGTTCCACTGTAATTCTGCTTCCTGGTTGTCGGGCTGCACCGTAGTAACAGTCCGGAAGTCCTCGATTTTAACCACCGTAGTGATTTCCGTTTTCCAGATTGTCTTCCAAAGATAGGGTCTTTTGATCTCTAAATTGCTCCGTAGAGACAAAAATCGTGTACTCCTATCCTGGCAGGATCGCCAATTTTGTAACGGGTCAGAAGAATCACTTTTAAATACTCTTTATTGTGCCTGAACTTTATTGCAGGACTTCTTTATTATTACAGACCTTTGCCGGTCAAGGGTACAAAATGGACTGACTACCCTGTACAAGGGAAACAGTGGCAACGGGTCCCTCCTTCTAGGACTCGACGAGTGGGGAGGATGGAAGATTCTTTGACATTCTTGTTACATACGGATGCTCGACTTCAATATTCAGATTTCGGTCCCATAGTTAAATCGCTAAGATATTAACTAGTAATATTTAGATAGTCTGTGTTAATATCAATTTTTACGTGTACAGGCGTAGATTTACCATAGAGGCAACATGGGCAGTGCCCTGGGCGACAAATTCCGAAGGGCGGCAAATTTGGAACGGAATTTTTCTTTAATTACAAGAAAAAAAATTTCATGTTATTATTACGAATAAATCGCGAATCGATTGAATGTAATGAGTTGTTTTTCCGCGGCTATTTTGTATCCTGAACTACCTAACTCGAGTGCATGTGGATGTAGATGTTCTTATTTGAAATCAAAAGTTGTACAATTCACATACATTCTTGCACATTTTTCAATTATATTTGAATTAAATTACAAGAATTGTTTTTTATTCCGTTTTTGAATTGCACGCCCACTGCAGCCAACTAGTGCGTGGTCCAAACGCAAGCGCAGTATAAAAATTGCCAACATTGGCATCACTGTTTTCGGTCAAAGAAAAGAACGTTGCGTTTGTGCCAACATAACAATTTCGGATAAACATTGAGATTAGGGAGCGTCTATGTCGTACGTAACGCAAGAATCGAGGGTTTTAGGCCCCCTCGCCTCCTTTGTAAAGGAGACCGTAACAATTAGCTGAACTCCCTACCACCCGATTGCCCTTACATGAAATTCAGATGTTTGAAAATTGAAATAATTTCAGACAAATTAGTTCCTTTTCTATTTGTCGGGTTATTCCCATAACAAAATTATTAATAATAATTCTCCTATTTTTTATTTTATTAAATTAAAATTAAAATTTTTAAAATTAATGTTAAATGAAATCCTTATTTAAATGAATTTGATAGCCATTCTTATTTTTCTTATATTTGGTCATTTATGGTTCTTAAGCGTTTTTCTCAGCAAGCAGTTTTATTCCGTAATGGTGTTGGTCAACCCCTACCCCCCTTCGCAACAAAAACATAACAGAGTCATGCCTCCCCCAACCCCCGTGAACAAAGTTACGTAATATATGGATGCTCCCTTACTGGTACTATCATTATCAAGATTGATTGACAGATTGCATAATATAAGCAATTAACTCATAAAAAGAGGCGGCACTTTTTTTATTCGCCCGGAGCAGCAGATTCTTAAA
>NW_022875223.1:0-1120 GCF_010883055.1 Belonocnema kinseyi
GAATATGAATCTCAGGTTTAAGTATTTTGTATATTAAGCCATTTTTTAAACCTAATATTCCAATAAATTATTTATATTACTTGATTTCTTTTTGTACTATCAAATTTTTACACTAAATAAGATTAGTAGAACTATAACAAAGGCCCACAAAAAAAAGTTGTATGCACGAGACAAGTGACTATGCTACTCTTATGGATTTTGAGCCGCTGAATCCGAATATGACCTCACAATTTGTCATTATTATTTTGTCATTATATTCATATTTGTAACATTTTTACTGGTTTTAAATGTAATTTTAGTTCAATTGATCCTTTCCAACCCCTTTAAATGTACTATTTCAACTTTGTAAAAACGGTGCCTTGTTTCCTTTGCATGAGATTATAATTACAAACAAATATTGCTATAAAATGTTTTGAACCTTATTATTTGATATAAATGAATATAAATTCCCCCCCCCCCCCCCTAACACTTTTAAACACTTTTCTCCATTTTACCCTTCTTCAGAGAAAGCAAAGGTGTAGTTTTAAGTTTTCACCCCAGTAGAAGGATTGTTTTTGAATTCACTGTATTTATTATGTCAGATTTGGATTCAGCGTCAAAAAATACATCGAAAACGTATATTTGCACTTCCAAATACACGAAAATTGAACTGCGTGACCAAGGGGGTGAGACATCCCTAAAAAAACCCTTAAATTTAAATACACACACCCTGTATAATGTTTATATGATATAGAAATCTCACATACTATTGAAAAAACAATTTTTTACGAATTCGACATTTTTAACAGTGTCCGTTTCGTAGATGACCGAAAAGCCAATATATTGGCTCACCCCCTGATGGAGACTTTCTCTATGATCAATCAACGATATAAGATAACTTTTAGGCCAATTTTCTGAGGTCGATTTTCCTCCCAAATTGCCGGCCCCCTAAAGCAGTGGTCGGCACGCTCTTGCCCTGGACAGGATAGCCTGCCCTGGCTACCCTGTGACTTACTCTCAGGGCAGTACCTGTTTGCTTGGCCAGATCATCCCTTTCCTCAGGTTTTCTTTGTTATAAAATGGGAAAAAATGTGAGATTAAAAAATTTGTAATTTTGCGATGAGTGACTTAAAAGTAATAT
>NW_022875224.1:0-1211 GCF_010883055.1 Belonocnema kinseyi
CTGGCAAACTGTCAAATATGTCAAAAATTGGAGTGAAAAAACGTAATTTTAGTACTCTTGAAACCCATTGAGGATGATTGTTTTGGTACAAACAATTAACAAGGAATTTGACTGGTAGCTCCTGAGTGCTGCCTAAGTTAACTGGCAGACTGTCAAACATGTAAAAACTTTGAGTGAAAAAATGTCATTTCAGTATTCTTCAAACCCATTGAGGATGGTTGTTTTAGTGCAAACAACTAACAAAGAGTTTGACTGTTAGCTCCTGAGTGGTGCCAAAGTTAACTGGCAAACTCAAATATGTCAAAAATTGGAGTGAAAAAACGTAATTTTGGTACTCTTGAAACCCATTGAGGATGATTGTTTTGGTACAAACAACTAACAAAGGTTTTGACTGGCAGCTCCTGAGTGGTGCCAAAGTTAACTTGCAAACTGCCAAACATGTCAAAAATTGGAGTGAAAAAGCGTCATTTTCGTTCTCTTCAAACCCATTAAGGATGATTGTTTTGGTGCAAACAACTAACAAAGAATTTGTCTGACAGCTCCTGAGTGGTGCCAAAGTGAACTTGAAAACTGTCAAACATGTAAAAAATTCGAGTGAAAAAACGTCATTTTAGTACTCTTCAAACCCATTGACGATGATTCTTTGAGTGCAAACAACTAACAAAGAATTTGACTTTTAGCTCCTTAGTGGTGCCAAAGTTAACTGGCAAACTGTCAAACATGTCAAAAATTCGAGTGAAAAAACATAATTTTAGTACTCTTGAAACCCTTTGAGGATGATTGTTTTGGTGCAAACAACTAACAAAGAATTTGACTGGCAGCTCCTGAGTGGTGCCAAAGTTAACTGGGAAACTGTCAAACATGTCAAAAATTGGAGTGAAAAAACGTCATTTTAGTACCCACCAAACCCATAGAGGATGATTGTTTTGGTGCAAACAACTAACAAAGAATTTGTCTGACAGCTCCTGAGTGGTGCCAAAGTTAACTTGCAAACTGTCAAACATGTAAAAAATTCGAGTGAAAAAACGTCATTTTAGTACTCTTCAAACCCATAGAGGATGATTGTTTTGGTGCAAAGAACTAACAAAGAATTTGTCTGACAGCTCCTGAGTGGTGCCAAAGTTAACTGGCAAACTGTCAAACATGTCAAAAATTCGAGTGAAAAAACATAATTTTAGTACTCTTGAAACCCTTTGAGGATGATTGTTTTG
>NW_022875225.1:0-1667 GCF_010883055.1 Belonocnema kinseyi
CTCTTGAATTGCAAAATGTAATATTAGGCTCAAAACCTCAATAAGTTGTTACCGCATTTTTTATCAGCAGCGAAATTTTATAACAAATTCGATGTATCACAGAAATAATACGTTATATTATTACGTTCAGGTTTATAGACGTTATATTACGTTCAGGTTTATAGATGTGTCGGGTCCTGATATTTATATTTCTAACAAAAAACACAAATTTTGAACAAAATACGGGACTTTTCAAACAAACAATTCCATTTTTAACTAAAAAAAATCAAGTTTCAATAAAAAATATCAAATTTTAAACAAAAATAGAATAATTCAGTTTTTAGTATATAAAGATAGAATTCACTTAAATTCAGGCAGGTTCTAAACATTATATAGCAGAATCTGTCAGCGATTAACATTTTTTTATAGTAAATTATGCAAGACGTGATTTCTGGTATACGACAAAAAAATGGAATTGGGAAAGCTATGTTAAGAATAATAAAAAACGGATTAATTCTTTAACCATAAAATAATTTTTAACAAAAAAGATGAAGTTTCAATATAAAATATGAAATTTTAAACAAAAATACAATAATTCTGTTTTTAGTTTATAACAGTTAATGTTCAAACCAAAAAATGAAATTTTCCATAGGTTATTAAAAATTTTAATTAAAACAGATGAACTTGACATCAGATGGTAAAAGTTTTGACAAAAAAGATGAATTTTTAATCACAACGATTAATTTTTAATTAAACAAAATTTTTTTAACAAATAATAGACTTATCAACTAAATTAATTTTCAATGCAAGAAAAATATTATAAAAAGAATTAAAAAAAAATAGAATTTATTTATAACCAGGCAGGTTCTACACATTATTTAGCAGAATCTCTCATTGATTAAAATTCTTTTATAGTAAATTATGCAAGACGTTTTTTTCTGATCTGAGACAAAAAAAAATCGAATTTGGGCATCTATGTTAAGAATAATAAAAAACAGATTAATTTTTTACCCACAACATTAATTCTCTACAAAAAAACGATTAGTTTTCAACCAACAATGATATAATAAAAATTTTCCCTAGACATTAATTTTTAACAAACAAAAAAATCAAGACAATAGTTCAATCCTAAATAAACAAGATAAAATTTTAACAAAGAAAAATAATTTTCTACCAGAAAAGCGAATTTTCAAATGAAAAAATTAATTTTTAATGGAAAATATAATTTTTTATCCTGAAATTATCCAGTTGAATTTTTAATAAATTTTTCACGAAATAGTTGAACCCTTATCAAAAAGATCAGTTTTCAAACAAATAGTGGAGTTTTCAAGAAAAAAGATAAAATTTTAATTAAAAATATAATGATAAAAAACCAGAAATAGGATAATTCCTTTTTAGTTAGATTAGAAGAATTAATATTTAACAACAAACAATTAAATTTCAACAAATGAATTGAAATTTTACTAAAATAGATGCATTTGATGATACATACATAGTTAATTTTTAAAGCAAACAGATGTATTTTCAACCAAGAACATTAATTTTATATAAAAAAGACGATGTTTGAAATAAGCAATTGAATTTTTAATCCAAAAATATCAATTTTTAATTCCAAATTTCAGTGTTCCACCAGAAGCGGGATAGTTAAATTTTCAGTTAGAGAATTTAATTTTTACAAAAAAAAAAAA
>NW_022875226.1:0-2819 GCF_010883055.1 Belonocnema kinseyi
TACCGCGATTTCGTTGGAAGCGGGTGCAATTTTTCAGATTAGCACCCGCTCCCGGCGAAATCCTGCGGTTGTCCTTATGACAAATTTTTAAATATATATATAATTATTTACAACTATTTACATAAAGTCTTGTACCTAGTTCCTTATTTCTATTTCCTGCGATAGCGCAATTTAGAACTTATTAGCAAACGAGTGAGCGCGCGAACGAAAGCGAGAGTGCAAGCGAGAGAGAGAGCATGAGAACGCAAACGCATCTTAGTCTACTTAACTTTTACTTTACCATTAATTACCATTTTTACGCTTCTAATCTAAGCGACTTCCTTTTTCTTTCATTTTTTTACATTCTCATCAGAGAAGGTAGTAGATTTGTGTAAAATTTGACCCCCCCCCCCAGTTTTTGTCAAATGTCCACGTTTTGCGACCCTTTGAAACCGAAAAACAGGTTTTTTCAAATGTGTCTGTCCGTATGGCTGTATGTCTGTCTGTGAACACGATAATTTTCGAAAAAATTAATCTATTAGATTGCCCTTTGGCACACTCGTTTAGTGTCCTAAACTAAAGGTCAAGTTCGTTGAATATTTTTTAGACTACTTTTTTGAAAATTACAAAATTCTCTGTACGGTTATTTATAGTACTCAAAAACTCAAACAATTTATACCAATGACATTTTTCTATAAATAGAAAATCATCAGAGTTAGGGCATTTTCAAAATCCAAAAAAAACTAAACTGAACATTTTAAGCCAAACAACACATGATATGAAAAAAAGTCAAAAGAAGAAAAACTTTGCTTTTTGAAGGCCCTACAGGATTATGATAACAACTTTTTTTATTTGGTCGAAAAGTTGAGCATTCCAAATTTTATCCTACCAAAAAAATAAAAAATCCACAAATTCCATTTTTTAGTTAAACTATGCAAGATACGAAAAAAATGAAAAAGCTCAAATTACACGCACTGGAAAAATCTACAAATTCATAATAAACCACTTTTCGACACAAGTTACGAAAAAATAAACAAACTAAATGTGTGGAAGACGGTACTCGGTACAGTAAAATGTGTAATAAAAATGGTTTTCCTAAATAAAATCTAAAAATTTGATTTTCACATTTCTTTGATAGGGCACGCGCTTTTTACATTCACACCATAATGAGAAGGTTTTGATTTCATACGAAAAATGACTTTCGCGGATTCCATCAAATATCGACGTACGGCTATTTATAGCCCACGAAAATGTTAACAATTTATCTTGATGGATTTTTTTGATAACAAGAAAATTATCACCATTATGGCTTTTTCAAAATACAAAATGAAAATAAAAATTCTAAACCAATCAACGCACGATATAAAAAAAGGCAAGAAAAGGAAAACGTTACTTTTTGAAAAACTTACAAGGTCATCATAACAGGTTTTAGAATTTTAAAAAAATCGAAAATTCATCTTTTAATCGCACAGAAAATACTGAATTATTACATTCTCATCGTAATAAGAAGGAATTGTTTTATGCGAAAACTGACTATCGCGGATTTCTTGAAATTTTCACTTTTCGAGAATCCGTAATTCCCAAAGAAACTGGTATTACGATGACGCCTGTCTGTCGGCCTTGCCATTATCGTCGTTGTCGTTGTAGTCTGTAAACACGGTAACATTTGAAGTAATTATTTTATTGAATTTTCCTTTGACACACTTTATAACGATATGAAAAGAAAGGACGATTTCGTTAGCCAGCTATTTTAAATGAAAATCCAATAATTTGGAGCATTTAAAAAATGTTTAAGACCACTTTTTTAAGATTTGAAATTTTCATATAGTGCTGTTGTTTATAGTGCACAAAAATATTAACAATTTATCTTGATGACTTTTTTTGATAATAACAAAATTACCAGAGTTATAGCGTTTCCAAACTTTAAAAAAAAATAATAATAAAAACGAAAATTACTATTCTATGTCATTCAACGCACCACATGAAAAAAAGTCAACAAAAGGAAAATATTAGTTTTCCAAGACCTACACGATTATTATAACAAATTTTTGAATTTTTTTAAAAAATCGAAAATTCAAATTTTTGTCGCACAAAAATGATGTATTATTACATTCTCATCATAATGAGAAGGCATTAGTTTTATGTCAAAACTGTCTATCGCTAAATAATCTGAATAAATGTATTATAAGTTTGATACAGAAGTGTTAAACATAATATAGAAAAGTTAACATTTTGGACAAAATTGAGTGCGAAGCACGAGATGCGTGATGAGAATGTGTTCGTTAAAGCCGAAGAAGCTTTAACATAGGAGAATTCACAATCACCAAATTACATTTGTCGATGCTTGGTTCGTTAACCTTAATAGGTCTGTGCACAAATATGAGGAAAATACAAAGGGTGAGACAAATGCAGCATCGCGCGCGAAGCGCGAGTTAAATACGCCTTCGAGCGCGAAGCGCGAGATGAATACATCGTCGAGTGCGAAGCGCGAGAACCAAAAGTCGCGCGCCGTAGGCGCGCTCAAACCTACGAGCGAAGCGAGCCGCGCGCCCAACGCACGATGAGAATGTTTATGTTTATAAATGAGATTTTTATACCTCTATTTACCTTTTTGCACGTGCATTCGGAGAGAAGAAACGCAAAGGGATAAGTTAACTTTAAGAGCGGGAAAGAAAGCATGGAAATTTGAGACGAAGCTGTGGGAGAGAAAGGGAGGGGAGTTGGCGAGAAAGTGTTTGATGGAGGTAGAAAAGAGGAGAGGGAGGGCGATCGAATTAACGAGTTGGGAAGAAGAAAGGAAGGAATTCTTTAATGATAGAGAAATAGAAGACGGGACTGGA
>NW_022875227.1:0-1560 GCF_010883055.1 Belonocnema kinseyi
CTTTCACTAAAAAATTCAGCTATTTTGTTGAACATTATTCCGTTTTCGACAGAAACTTTCATCGATTAAATTAAAAACTCTATTTTTAAATTGAAATTTTTCTGTATTAAATTTGGCAATCGGGATTAACCTCTTCCATTAAAAAATTCAACTATTTTGTTGAACATTATTCCAATTTCGACAGAAACTTTTCGACTGATCGATTAAATTAAAAACTCGATTTTTAATCTGAAAATTTTTACTATTAAATTTCGCAATCAGAATTAATCTCTTTCATAGAAAAATTCAACTATTTTGTTGAACATTATTCCAATTTTGACGGAAACATTCATCGATTAAATTAAAAACTCTATTTTTAAATTGAAAATTTTCAGTATTAAATTTGCCAATCGGAATTACTCGCTTTCATTAAAAAATTCAACTATTTTGTTGAACATTATTCCAATTTCGAAAGAAACTTTCCTCGATTAAAGTAAAAACTCGATTTGAATTTGAAACTTTTTACTATTAAATTTCGCAATCAGAATTATTCTCTTTCATCAAAAAATTCAACTATTTTGTTGAACATTATACCAATTTCGACATTTTTAATTTGAAAATTTTTAGTATTAAATTTAACAATCGGAATTAATCTGTTTCATTACAAAATTCAACTATTTTGTTGAACATTATTCCAGTTTCGACAGAAACTTTCATCGATTAAATTAATAACTTGATTTTTAATTTAAAATTTTCACTACTATATTTGGCAATCGTATTTAACCTGTTTCATTAAAAATTTAACTATTATGTTGAACATTATTCCAATTTCGACAGAAACCTTCATCGATTAAATTAAAAACTGGATTTTGAATTTGAAAACTTTCACTATTAAATTTGGCAATCGGAATTAATCTATTTCATTAAAAAATTCAACTATTCATATCCATTAAAAAGTTCAACTATTTTGTTGAACATTATTCCAATTTCGACAGAAACTTTCATCGATTATATTAAAAACTCGATTTTTAATTTGAAGATTTTTACTGTTCAATTTCGCAATCAGAATTAATCTCTTTCATTAAAAAATTCAACTATTTTGTTGAACATTATTCAAATTTCGACAGAAACTTTCATCGATCAAATTAAAAACTCCATTTTTAATTTGAAGATTTTCACTATTAAATTTGGCAATCGGAATTAATCTCTTTCATTAAAAAATTCAACTATTTTGTTGAACATTATTCCATTTTCGACAGATACTTTCATCGATTAAATTAAAAACTCGATTTTTAATTTGAAAATTTTCACTATTAAATTGGCAATCAGAACTAATCAGTTTCATTAAAAAATTCAACTATTTTGTTGAACATTATTCCAATTTGGACAGAAACTTTCATCGATTAAATTTAAATCTCGATTTTCAATTTGAAAATGTTCACTATTAAATTTGGCAATCGGAATTAATCTCTTTCATTTAACAATTCAACTATTTTGTTGAACATTATTCCAATTTCGACAGAAACATTCATCGATTAAATTAAAGACTCGATTTTTAATTTGAGAATTTTCACTATTAAA
>NW_022875228.1:0-2428 GCF_010883055.1 Belonocnema kinseyi
ACTGCACCATATATCTAGTCGGGAGTGGTGCTGACTGAAAACAGATGATTTGGAGCGATTCGCGCGCCATCTGTTGGTCATTATAAGGACTTATTGAACTACTCTCGTATTATTTCTTCGATTTAAAAAAATATTATTTTGATTGAAATAAATTACTGGATAAATTTAAATAATAGTTGATTTAATTTTATTATTGTAAGCCAGGGCTCGCCATTTCAAGCAGGTGTTGGCTGCCACGACAAGTGCATGGCTGCCACCAATTTTTTCTGTCATTTTTTTCTTCGTTTCCCAGGAATCGAGCGAAGGGTTACGGTCACGGTAAGTTACGTCTCGTCGTCGTTCACGCCGGGGGTTCTGAACCTTTTTACTCGAATTTCCAATACATTTAATTTCCAATTTCAATTTTATTTTTAATTGAGAAAGTGAATCAAATTTACCTGCAGCTTGAAGCTGTCATAAAAGTTTTAAACTGGAGGGAAAATTTGGAAAATTTTAAATGAAAATTCATAAAAAAAAACAAAAACGACTGTCGCCAAAATCTTCTTCGTTCTTATCGTTCTCCTTTATCTTGTACAAACTTTGAGTTAAAATTAAAAATTGTTACTGTGACGTTAGTTCAACTGTTTAATAGAAGCTTTCAAACTTCAAAGCTTTCGTACAAAAATTTTTTAATATAGGCGATTTAGGAGCTTGAACAGTTCCAGTAGAGAGACTATTTGTATCAGTGAAATTTCACTGATTCATATATAGAGAGTAGACCACTGAGTCATAAATCTATTCAAGTTTAGGAATTCTTAATTTTTTAAACTCCTCTTTAAAAATTCTTTAATTCTGATGATTTAACATCAAATTTTCTTCTTTTTACAACAGTTAGAATTGAAAAATTGACTTTTGATTTCCGAAATCATCAAAAGTCAACAATTTTAATTTATGAATCTTCAAATTTCAAGAGATTTCATTTGTACTTTTTCGAAATTTAAATTGTCAATCTTTCATATTAAAGAGTTTTTTATTTTGAGAATTTAGAATTACAAATTAGGTAAGTTTTTAGTTTTACAATTAAAAATTCTATAATTTTCACAATTTTTATTTGAAATTTCTTAAGTTTGAAATTCTTAGAATTCATAACTTTGACTCATCTTTGAAATCATTAAAATATAAGGAGTTTATTTTAAATATCTTCAAGGTCAAGCAGTTGTCGATTGTAACTCTTGCACACTATATATCGTTAAATTGTTAATATTTTAAAATTCAAGAGTTTTTGATTTTGACAATTTGCAATAAAAAATCCTTTAATTTAAGTTACTTACTTTCAAAATTTCTTCTCTTTGGAAGTTTTAAAATTGAAAATTGCAATTAATACCACTAAAAACATTCTGTTATCTATTTTTAAATGTTAATTTCTGTCTTTATTTTTAGTTCTTGCTTGCATAAAATCTTCTATTAAAATGCAAGATGCAAGTTAATGAAACTCAATTGAAATTGAATTTAAATTTAAATTTAATTAAAGAGGAGGTAGATATTTTAATATTTATTCAAATATATGATTAGTTATTATATTTGATAGCACTTTTAATTGAAACATTCATTTCATTTTGATAATTACTTCTAATAATAACAATAATAATAATTATTTTTCAATAGTATTACATAAAATTATACTCACTAATTAAATTAAATTAAATGAGAACAAAAATGAATTGAAATTGTTCTCGTGCAATAGGCCCAAAATCTTTTACAATAAATATATATAGAGAAAGAAATCATCTTTAGAATAAAAAATACTTATCACTGAAATCTATACTTCATATTTTAATTACAAATATTTATTTTAATCTTAATACGTTCACCTTCTATTTAAATTGAATTTTTATAGTTCAAGTAAACTAGAATTTGAGTTGTAGAATTTGACAATTGTCCATTTAAATTTTTCTTATTCTTATTATTTCATTCAAGAAATAATGAAATATGCCACATTTTTATATAAAAATATTTTTTATTTACGATAATTATTATAAAACTTGCAATAAAATATAGTAATTTCTTAATTCTTCCACCTTTCAAGTATTATATTAATTTTTCTTATTAATTTTGTAACTACCTATTAATCACTAAGTATTAATAGATAACATAGTCATATTATAGGTATAGCTTATTTCAATAAATATTTATTAAAGAAATTTGAACAACATCATCTAAACATTTTATTGTTATATATTGTATCAATTGTGTGAAATATATAAATATTATTCAATAAAACGTTTATATTTATTTTTATATTATTAAATCAAAGGCGTTTTCCTTAACAGTTTCGTGGCAACTCTGGAAGAGAGCGGTCTCTTATATACTCGGTTGGAGAAAAAGCAAAATAGAAAATTTTCAATTTGGTATAAATGCACTTTCTTAAAATTGTGCTTCGATATGCAGT
>NW_022875229.1:0-1286 GCF_010883055.1 Belonocnema kinseyi
TTGCAGAGCCGGTTGTAGAGGGAGTCCTCGCGCTCGCACTCGGGCGTTATGCGGCAGCATACCGCGGAACAGTTTTCAAGTATGCCATTTTTTTGTATTACTGACATTCAATCGTTTCAAAGTGGAAAACGAAAATATGGTAATCGGATTTTCGAAGTTTGCACAACTCAGACCACGACATTGTGTTTTGGCTGGAGGGAGTGGCACACATACGGTTTGCGTGTGTATATATCACGAAAATGTGCATCTGATGTTAGATGCTATTGATTTTAAGCATCTAACTGTCGACTCCAGTATAGAATTGACTGACTACCATGACTGTTTAAAAGTAATAATGTTCAGTAATCCAACTCCTGCTTGTCATTTTAGTGAATGTGAAAATTGTCCTGGCATTCAAGTCCTGAAAGAACATTTGACTGCAATTTTAGATGAGAACGGCGTCAACGAATTAAGATATCAAGTTTGGCAACAAACGGACAGAAGTAATCTAATGACCGAGGTAGCAGAAACCGACATCTCTCTTGAACGACTCAGCGAAAAACTATTGAATTTAAAGTCTCATGAATTTTATGCAAAGCAGCAGGCATCATTCCTGAAGAACCTCAAAGCCACATTATTAGTTGAACATTTCTTGATTATGTTCGATTTTGCAGAAAACTATGCTTACGTGTTTCAAAATGCGATCCAATCTTCCCATTGGAATAATGATCAGGCGTCCATTTTTACAGTAGTTCTCTACTATAAAGAGAAGAACGAATTGAAGCATGTGAGCATAGCTATTATTTCAGACAACTTACGCCATGACACGGTTGCTGTGCATTTATACCAAAGGTTAATTCTTGACTATCTTAAGAAGCGTTTCAATCCTAAGAAATTTCATTATGTCACAGATGGAGCACCACAGCATTTTAAGAACAAATACAACTTTGCGAACCTTCTGTGCCATGAAAAAGATTTTGGCATCCCGGCAGACTGGACTTTCCATCCAACTGCCCATGGAAAAGGACCATGCGATGGAATCGGAGGTAATCTGAAGCGTCTTGCTGCAAGAGCCAGCTTGCAACGTTCAGCTGAGAATCAGATCTTAACAGCTTACGAGTTATTTGAATGGGGCAGAGAAAACTTGAAGGAAACTGTCGTATTTTTCAGTAGCAAAGAAGAGCATGCAGCGATAATAAAATAAAATAATAAAATTAGCAGATCGATTTAGTAAGGCTGTGACGATACCAGGTACACTTAAATATCATTCATTCGCTCCGAACGCAAAGGGACAGCTGGATCTGAAA
>NW_022875230.1:0-1056 GCF_010883055.1 Belonocnema kinseyi
AAATACAGTCTCTGATTTTTGGGCTCCTCGAAAATACCCGATATGATTTTTGGGCTTCAACCCTTAACGTCAAAAATCAACCCCTCTCTTCCACGTTTACAAATTTGTCAGCAAATGAATTTTTCGAGAATTTTTCAATGGATATACAGTCTCTGATTTTTGGGCTCCTCGAAAATACCAGACATGATTTTTGGGCTTCAACCCTTAACGTAAAAAATCAACCCCTCTCTTCCACGTAAATACAACTTTGTCTGCAAACAAATTTTTCTAGAATTTTTCAATGGAAGTACAGTCTCTGAATTTTGGGCTCCTCGAAAACACCCGATATGATTTTTGGGCTTCAGCCCTTAACGTCAAAAATCAACCCCTCTATTCCACGTAAATACAACTTTGTCTGCAAATAAATTTTTCTACAATTTTTCAATGAAAATAAGGTCTCTGATTGTTGGGCTCCTCGAAAATGCCAGCCATGATTTTTGGGATTCAGCCCATAACGTCAAAAATCAACCCCTCTCTTCCTCGTAAATACAACTTTGTCTGCAAATCAATTTTTATACAATTTTTCAGTGGAATTGCAGCCTCTGATTTTTGGGCTCCTCCAAAATACATGATATGATATTTGGGCTTCAACCCTTAACGTCAAAAATCAACCCCTCTCTTCCACGTAACTACATCTTTGTCTGCAAAAAAATTTTTCGAGAATTTTTCAATGGAAGTACAGATACAGATTTTTGGGCTCCTCGAAAATACTCGATATGATTTTTGGGCTTCGGCGCTTAACGTCAAAAATCAACCCCTCTCTACCACGTAAATACAAGTTAGTCTGCAAATAAATTTTTCTACAATTTTTCAATGGTAATCCGGTCTCTGATTTTCGGGCTCCTCAAAATACCCGATATGATTTTTCGGCTTCAACCCTTAACGTCAAAAATCAACCCCTCTCTTCCACGTATGTACAACTTTGTCTGCAAATAAATTTTTCTAGAATTTTTCAATGGAAATGCAGCCTCTGATTTTTGGGCTCCTGGAAAATACCCGATATGATTTTTGGGCTTC
>NW_022875231.1:0-1219 GCF_010883055.1 Belonocnema kinseyi
AAAGATTTCTAAAGTATGAAAAATTTTTTTAAGTAAACCATCTAAAATTTGTTTAATTATTTGAAATTCCCTTATATTATAAAAATCAGTTGAAAATTCCTTAGAATCCTTTCAAATTCTCTCAAATTTCTCAAATCCTTCTGAATCTTTTGAAATACCTAAAACTTTGTTTGAGATTCTTTAATTACTTTGGAATGTTTAAACATAATCCTTCTTAACATTTTTAACTCTATCAAAGTCTTTAAAATTATAAAAATAAGTTGAAAATACCGTGATATTTTATAAAAAATCCTGATATATGGAAGATTTTCCATAAAAAATTAATAATCATAAATAAATTGAAAGCGTTCAAAATTTAAAAGTATGTTTAAAAAAAAAATGTATATCATTTTATAATTATATACAAAAATGTATACCTAATTCTAAGGAATTTTCAAATGATTGCAGTTATTTAATATGAAATTTAAAGGACTTAAAATATTCCAGGGTAGTTTTTTAAATTTCAAGGAATTTTCAAGAACTTTTAAAAAATTTAAAAGATTTCAAAACATTTTTAAGGATTTTAAATATTTGAGAATATTTTAAAAGATGTCAAGGAATTTTCAACTGATTTTTATCATTTAAGGGAATTTCAAATAATTAAACAAATTTTAGATGGTTTACTTAAAAAAATTGTTCATACTTTAGAAATCTTTAAAAAAAAGTTCTAGGTATTTCAAAAGATTTTAAAGGATTTGAAAAATTTTAGAGAATTTTAAAAGATTTCAAGGAATTTTCAATTAATTACAGTAATTTAATATGACATGTTAAGGCATTTGATATATTTTAAGATGTTTTCATAGATTTCAAGTAATTTTCAAATTATTTCAATAATTTAGTTGAGCTTTTTAAGGATTTGAAATATGTCAGGGTATGTTTCAAATTCCAAGATATTTTCGAGCGCTTAAAAAATTTCAAAGATTTAAAAATATTTTTAAGGATTTTAAATATTTGAGAATATTTTTTGAAATGTCAAGGAATTGTCAACTAATTTCCATAACTTATGGGAATTTCAAAGAATGAACCCAATTTTAAAGGGGTTATTTAAAAACAAAAAATGTAAATACTTTATAAATCTTTAAAAAAATAAGTTGTAGGTGTTTCAAAAGATTGTAAAGTATTTGAAAAATTTTAGAGAAATTAAAAAAATTGCAAGGAATTTTTAATTGATTACTGTAAT
>NW_022875232.1:0-1827 GCF_010883055.1 Belonocnema kinseyi
CTCGCGTCTACCGGGAGACTGCGTAGCTAGTAAGTGACAGTTCTCTCCGAGACTTGTAGGAAGGCAGATCCGCTCTGTCTTCGCCTCCATCCAGAAAAAAAAGAAATAAACGAATAGATCTCGACTCTGACAATCGACGAAGATTCTTTCATCATCAGCCATCCGGATCCCCCTTCCGCGTTTTACGTTGTGTTCCGTGTGTCTTGTGTTCGTCCGTGATTATCGCGATTCGGGCCATCGATCGGGCGACGGGTGACGGGAGAACGCTTCGCGAGTGGACAAGTGTCACAATTAGTGGTTAGTTAGCTAGGTGGAAATAGACATCGGGTGACGGGGCTTATCCCTGCCGTGCCCGTCTATTTTCCAGTGGGTAGGCGGGTTTGCCGGTGCCGGGAGGAAACTTCCGTAGTGCCGAGCTCCCTAGTTAGGACTGTGAGTGAGGGTTGCGGTGCTGGAGGGAAACCTCTGTCGTGCCAGCTCCGACTCACCGTCAGCTTAGGTGCCGCGTGTGAGGGGTTTCGTTAACGTCGCAGATCGGGCACCCCTTATGACCGGGGTAAGTCAGGGCTCCCGCCCCAATCGTCGTACGCGTCAACGTTGGGCGCGTCGCGTCGCCGCCGCCCAGGAAGTGCTGCCAGCGGGGATAGCCGCACTCCCGCCCGCCAATGAGTACGTGCCTTGGCCGCATCCCGCGAACGTGCCAACTTACTCGCCGGACGAATCTCACCCACACATCCCAGAGTGGGCAAATCTGGTGGGCATTCGTCGAGGTATCAACGGGACCCGCGACCCCCGCTTACGCCGTCCGTTCCGCGGCCGGAATCTGGCTCTCGCATTACCCGCTTTCGCCGCTCGGCCACGGTATACCTTCCCCCCGGCCAACGTCGTGTCGGGTGACACCGTGGGATCGGGCCAGCTGCGGGTAATAAACTGCCTGGACGACGCCGGTCCTTTATCGCCAGCCGTACCAGAGGCCGACACTACCGCGAGGGTCGATTCTTCCGACCTGTCGCGTGACGAGCCTCTGCCTGGCACTCCCACCCCGAATATACTCGTAGGGACCCCGGGGTCGGACACCCTCTTCCTCGCGGCGTTAGAGACGCCCGAAACCTTTTCCCCTTATTTAATTGAGCCTTCCCCGAAGCGCCATTGCGGAAACCATCGGCGCAACCTCCACTTCTGAGGGATGAGCGCAAGCGCGACCTAAAAAAAAAAAACATAACGAAACCATAGCCGCACTCGGCGACCATTATTGTTCCCCTTCCCCTTTATGGACGGGTTGACTGCGTGGCGAAAGTTGATGTCTAGTGACATCAAACGGGTGCACCTCCCGCCGCCCGCCAGTCAGGCAAACCCGCCCAAGGGCATGCAGGCCCTCGAACGTTGGCTTGCCACGCGCCAGCTGCCCGAATCAACCGACGCTACTCCGCGTGCCGTTTCGCGCCGCTAAGCACCGTTCCATTCGCGTCTTACCGAGCGGCCTAACGCCAGATACCACACTGCCCACTCCTCTCCGCTGTTAAGCACTCCACCCCGTCACCCATTCCTTCCTTCAATCTTCCCCCCCCCACGCACTGTACTCCTACCCCTCCTTCACAAGTCAACCTTCCCCAGGAGTAGACACCGGGGTAGAAGACAATGCTAGAAGATAATACTGCTATTGTATCAGTCTATAAAGCCCCTCAGCATAAGCTAGATATAAAAGAGCTGAATAGTATATTTAAGCTTTCAAATAAAGTACTGATGTATGGTGATTTAAATTCTAAAAACACTATATGGAATTGTAGAGCAAATAATGCAAATGGCAGAGTTTTATATGAGTATGCG
>NW_022875233.1:0-1837 GCF_010883055.1 Belonocnema kinseyi
TTTTTATTTTGAAAAAGGACATAACTCAAAGAGAATGTTTAAAAATATTTCAAAAGATTTACAATATTAGAAAAAATCTGGAAGCTCTTAAAACAATTTTGTTTGCAGGATTTTACAAAAATGTTAGGAAAAATGGAAATCAGTCTAAAAGACATTTAAAAGTTCCGAAAAATGTTCAAAATAATTTTAAAAGATTTGAAATAATTTAAAAGAGAATAGATATTTTTGATGATTTTGAAATCTTTTCAAATGTTGACTTTTTATTTTGAAAAATTACATCATTTTAAGAGGAGGTATAAAAATATGGGACCACTGACAAAAATTCCGAAAGGGATGAATGAAAAATCACAAAAAATAAAATCTCCGGCACCTGAATAATAATTTTATAAAGATTGTATTAAAAAATACATTAAAAAACACGTGTGCTTTGGAAGAAAAAAATGTTCTGCCTAAATTTTCTTCGTACCTACATAATAACATTTTTGAAACAAACTTTGTGGGATTCAATTCAACAACGATTTCTATCAAAATTTATTTTTATTATTTTTTTTTATTAATAAAAAATTCGATTTTTCAGAACTTTTTAATGTTTTTTTTTCAAATAATATGGACATTTTCAAACAAATTTTTTCATCCAGAAATATGTATTCGATTATTGTATTTTCAAAAAATAAATAATATTTAATAAACAATTTTTTAAATTGTTTAAATTCAGGAATATTCTAGTTCGGATATTTTATGATTCAGACATTTCTTTGGGGGATTTTTAAAATTCGGGAAATATCTTATTGTCTGGAATTTTATTTATTTTATTTTTCGTGAATTTTCCAATTCGAATTTTATATTTCGGGACTTTTATAATTTCTGGAATTTTATTATTGGTTATTGTTCAATGTACGAATTTTACAGTGTCAGGAATTTTATTTTTCGGGATTTTTCAGTCGCTTTTTCCGAAAAATAAAATTCCCACATCACTGTAAAAATTCCGAAATTATAACATTGCAATGTTATAATTTCGGAATTTTTACAGTGATGTGGGAATTTTATTTTTAATTTGCCAATTCGGGAGTTTTATATTTCGACAACGCATTGTCGAAATATAAAAGTCCCGAATTGGCAAATTCTCGACAATTTATAATCTTACCGACTTTAAGAATTGCCGACAGAAAATTTTCGAATTATACAATATCCGGGCTAGACAACTCTCTAATTTGAGCAATTCAAAAATAGTTAGTTAAAAAACATTTTTTAATAGAATAATAAAATATTTTTACCGAGGAAAAAATTTTTTTAATGTTTAAAGTTTCTAAAAATTATTGTTTGAATTAAAAATAAAAATAATTGAACAAATGTATTTTTGGATAAAAAAAGTTGTTTGAAAATGTCCATTTTATTTTTGTACATTACAGAAAACGCTCGCAAAAATAGAATTATTATTTTAAAAAATAAAAATAAAAGTCGCGTTAAATCAGCCTGCATTGAATCCTGCAAAGTTTGTTTCACTTGAAGCTCACGTGTTTTAAATTTATGTTTGTATCACATTTTTATACAATTATTGTTATTTTAAATTAAAACAATAATTTAAAAAAAATTAAACATTAAACCAAATTTCTATAATAAAAATATTTGATTATTGTATTTTTAATAAATAAATAATATTGACCACATAACTATTTTCTCGATTTCTGCAATTCGGGAATTTTCTAGATTGTATATTTTATCATTAGAGAGCATCCGGACTGGAATTTTATTATTCGGGAATTTTCAAATTCGATAATATTGTAAACTGTCCAGAATTTCATTATTCTAGAATTTTTTAATTCGGGATTTTCAGGTT
>NW_022875234.1:0-1415 GCF_010883055.1 Belonocnema kinseyi
TGTAGTTTCGAATATAATTTAATTTCGAGAGAAGCCCGCCAAATAGAAAAGTATATCAATCAACATTAAATAAACAAAAGTGAAAATTTTGCACTATTTTTCGCGTGTTTTGGTAGAAGAAAACACTTTTTTACCGAAATCTGCGGAAAGATAAATTGATTAATAATCGCTTTTATTTTATTGATATTAAAACTGTAGTTTCGAATATAATTTAATTTTGAGAGAAGCCCGCCAAATAGAAAAGTGTATCAATCAACATTAAATAAAAAAAAGTGCAAATATTGCATTATTTTTCGAGTGTTTTGGTAGAAAAAAAACCACTTTTTTACCGAAATCTACGGAAAGATAAATTGATTAATAACCACTTTTATTTTATTGATATTAAAACTGTAGTTTCGAATATAATTTAATTTCGAGAGAAGCCCGCCAAATAGAAAAGTATAACAATCAACATTGAATAAAAATAAGTGCAAATTTTGCATTATTTTTCCAGTGTTTTGGTAGAAGAAAACACTTTTTTACCGAAATCTACGGAAAGATAAATTTATTAATTATCACTTATATTTTATTGATATTAAAACTGTAGTTTCGAATATAATTTAGTTTCGAGATAAGCCCGCCAAATAGAAACGTATATCAATCAACATTAAATAAACAAAAGTGCAAATTTTGCATTATTTTTCAAGTGTTTTGGTAGAAAAAAAAAACACTTTTTTACCGAAATCTACGGAAAGATAAATTGATTAATAATCACTTTTATTTTATTGATATTAAAACTGTAGTTTCGAATATAATTTAATTTTGAGAGAAGCCCGCCAAATAGAAAAGTATATCAATCAACATTAAATAAACAAAAGTGCAAATTTTGCATTATTTTTCGAGTGTTTTTGTAGAAAAAACTTTCTTCCCGAAATCTGCGGAAAGATAAATTGATTAATAATCACTTTTATTTTATTGATATTAAAACTGTAGTTTCGAATATAATTTAATTTCGAGAGAAGCCCGCCAAATAGAAAAGTATATCAATCAACATTAAATAAACAAAAGTGCAAATTTTGAATTACTTTTCGATTGTTTTGGTAGAAGAAAACACTTTTTTACTGAAATCTACGAAATGATAAATTGATTAATAATCACTTTTATTTTGTTGATATTAAAACTGCAGTTTCAAATATAATTTAATTTCGAGAGAAGACCGCCAAATAGAAAAGTATATCAATCAACATTAAATAAAACAAAAGTGCAAATTTTGCATTATTTTTCGAGTGTTTTGGTAGAAAAAAAAACACTTTTTTACCGAACTCTACGGAAATATAAATTGATTAATAATCACTTATATTTTATTGATATTAAAACTGTAGTTTCGAATATAATTTAATTTCGAGAGAAGCCCGCCAAATAGAAAAGTATATCAA
>NW_022875235.1:0-1137 GCF_010883055.1 Belonocnema kinseyi
AATATTCCTCCTTAATAAACTTTAATTGTTTGGGTCCATGAAAACATGAAAAAGAAATTGTTTGGCACTTTCGATCCATCACATATATCTGTATTGTTTTGTAAGTCTGTACTTTGTTTCAAAACTATCATTCAGGTACCAAAAAAATTAGTTTCGATTTTTCAAAGGGATCAAAAAATAAAAGTTCATTAGAAGGTTATACTTCAATAAAAGTCTCTGGTGCACACAAGACGAGATAGTTTTATTAGTCATTGCCGTTATTATGACGATTACTAGACATATTGCGGCATTTGCATCTACTAGCGAAAGAAAAAATTTCAATTGAAAATTTAAGAAATTTTGATGTAAAAGTATTGTTTGCAATGTAAAAATTCATAATCTTTAATAATTTTAAATCTAGTTTGTTAATCAAATTTAATTTTATACGTCAATATAAAAAAATATATAGAAATACGAATTAAAAAATTAACAGTTTTTTTTTCATTGCCTTTAACTTACATGTAAAAACAAAAACAACATTTCTTAAATTTATTGTTATAGGTCTTTCCAGAAATCCACTCAGAATTTTTTATGAAATGTTATCCAAAATTGGTGAAAAATTTCCTTAACAAATTTATGTTGAACCTAATTTTTTAGGAAAAAATTCAACGTTTTTTTTTTCTTGACCTTTTTCATATCATGCGTTTTTTGGCTTAAAATGTTCATTTTAGTTTGTTTTTTCGGATTTTGAAAATGCTCTAGCTCTGATAATTTTCTTTTTATAGAAAAAAGTCAAGAGGATAAATTGTTTGTGTTTCTGCGTGCTAATTTTGTTCATAGTTCATAGAATTTTGAAATCTTGAAAAAATGTGGTTTCAAACATTTTGAAAACGTACTCACATTTTGAATTTTGATCCAAAATAGCTGGGTTGCGAACTTGTTCTCTCTTTTTAGACCTTAAAAAAGTGTGTCAAAACAGAATCCAATCTGATAAATTTTTCGAAAATTATCGTGCCTACAGAATACACAATACAGACAGACAAACACCAAAAACCAAAAACCAATACCTTCTCATTAGGGTGAGAATGTAAAAAGACCATTACATACGAAATAGCTCTCACTTCGATTATATGAACAGCAACACATTATTAAATTGAA
>NW_022875236.1:0-1331 GCF_010883055.1 Belonocnema kinseyi
ATATTTACTCTAGACATTATGAGAATGTCTCCATTATTTTTTAATCGCAATAATCTCAATTCGTTGCACAGAATCAAATTGTTCGGGATTCCAAGGAACCAGTTCAGTACAACTAAGTTCCTCTGACCTTAACCTACATGGCAATGTGATGCCAATCATTCTTCGCTATCATCAGAGGGACATTGAGGTTTCCTATCATATGCAAAACGGTCATCGTACACCAAAGGACTGTAAGGTTTTAGGTGAACATTTTGGTGTACCAACTATCCGACATAAAGAACATATCAACTATATAACCCGTGCTCTGCTGTATGATGGCATAAAGTATTGTGTGGTATATGAAAAAGAAGATGGGGAAGTTTTGGGAACTAAGCTTCCACCTCCTGATGAACAACCATATACAGGTACATAAATGAGTATCGCCGCAACATATCTAAAGATTTGTTTGCACTGAAAAAATACATAGATATTCTAGCTAAACGTTTATCTGGATTTCGTATCATAAGAAAATATAGCTGAGATATCTAAATAGCTAGCTGTTTTAATTAAATTTTGTGACTTATAAATTTTGCAGATAGAAAAATTTAGCTGAAACAGCTTGATATTTAGGTAATACAGCTACATATAGGTAAAACTGATATATTTTCTTCAAAGATGAAATGCAGCCATACGTTTAGCTGGGTCAACTTAACATTTTTTGCAGTGGATATATCTAATTTCGCAGAAATTAGTTTAGACTTTAAAAGACCGTACCTTCGGGCAAAAAATCTCAGGAAAGTATAGTGAAGTTTAAACGAAACTGCTAAACTGCCTGACTGAAATTATGCTTTTTTAAGTCTCGTGAAAAAATTCTATTCTGAGCTGTGAACCAAAATACGAAGAAAGAAGCTGCAACTAGGCCCACTGCATAAAAACTTGCAATTGCACATGATGCAAGAGCTAAAAATATGGTGGTAAAAATTTTAAAACATTTTGACCGTATTGAAAACATATTTGAACGCATTACAGTTTCAAAAATTTGTAAATATTCAAAAATATCGTTTTTTCAAGCTTTTTCTTTAAAGTAGAAAGAACCTTTTATTTACACTTTTTCAGATATTTTGGCATGCACCGTGTCTCATGGACTTAAAAATTATTCTGAGTGACTCTTATCTTCGAAAAATCATTTTTATTCAGTTTTCAATAATACCATAGCAATCAGTTTAGATTACCGGAAATCACAAGCCATTAAACGGCGCGGTGGGTCGATTCAGCTCCTAAATACAGAGCTTTAATAAAAATTCTTGCAAAAATGACATTTTTGATTATTTAAAATCTTAAAAACAGCTGTA
>NW_022875237.1:0-1101 GCF_010883055.1 Belonocnema kinseyi
AAAGTTTCATCCCTCTAGTGCATGTGGAACACACCCCAAATCAACCCCTGCACACTATAAAATTCGTTAAAAATACACAATTTCTAAAAGTCAAAATGTTTTAAATGATTATCCCTGCATTTACAGCCAAAAGTAGCACAAAAAAGTTTCATCCCTCTAGTGCATGTGGAACACACCCCAAATCAACCCATGCAAACTATTAAATTCGTTAAAAATACACAATTTCGAAAAGTCAAAATGTTTTTAATGATTATTGCTGCATTTAGTGCCGAAAGTGCAGCCAAAAAGTTTAGGCCCTCTAGTGCATGTGGAACACACCCCAAATCAACCCCTGCACACTATAAAATTCGTTAAAAATACACAATTTCGAAAAGTCAAAATGTTTTTAATGATTATCCCTGCATTTACAGCCAAAAGTACCAAAAAAAAGTTTCATCCCTCTAGTGCATGTGGAACACACTCCAAATAAACCCCTGCACACTATAAAATTCGTTAAAAATACACAATTTCGAAAAGTCAAAATGTTTTTTATGATTATTGCTGCATTTACAGCCAAAAGTACCACAAAAAAGTTTCATCCCTCTAGTGCATGTAGAACACACCCCAAATCTACCCCTGCACACTATAAAATTCGTTAAAAATACACAATTTCGAAAAGTAAAAATGGTTTTAATGATTATTGCTGCATTTAGTGCCGAAAATGCCACCAAAAAGTTTCATCCCTCTAGTGCATGTAGAACACACACCAAGTTAACCCCTGCACACTATAAAATTCGTTAAAAATACACAATTTCGAAAAATCAAAATGTTTTTAATGATTATCCCTGCATTTAGAGCCAAAAGTACCACAAAAAAGTTTCATCCCTCTAGTGCATGTGGAACACACCCCAAATCAACCCCTGCACACTATAAAATTCGTTAAAAACACACAATTTCGAAAAGTCAAAATGTTTTGAATGATTATTGCTGCATTTGGTGCCGAAAATGCCACCAAAAAGCTTCATCTCTCTAGTACATGTGGAACACACCCCAAATCAACCCCTGCACACTATAAAATTCGTTAAAAATACACAATTTCGAAAAGTCAAAATGTTTTTAATG
>NW_022875238.1:0-1815 GCF_010883055.1 Belonocnema kinseyi
AGAAATTGAGAAAACAGTTTTGTGATCAATATTATTTATTTATTAAAAATACAATAATCAAATATTTTTATTATAGAAATTTTGTTTGATGCTTAATTTTTTAAAATTCTTGTTTTAATTTAAAATAACAACAATTGTATAAATATGTGATACAAACATAAATTTAAAACACGTGAGCTTTAAATGAAACAAAATTTGCAGGATTCAATGCAGGCTGATTTAACGCGACTTTTATTTTTATTTTTTAAAATAATAATTTCATTTTTTCGAGCATTTTCTGTAATGTACAAAAATACAATGCACATTTTCAAATAACTTTTTATCAAAAATACATTCGTTCAATTATTGTTATTTTATATTCGAACAATAATTTTTAGAAACTTTAAACATTAAAAAAGTTTTTTCTTTATTAAAAATATTTTATTATTCTATTAAAAAAAATTTTTTTAAACAAACTATTTTTTAATTGTTCAAATTAGAGAGATGTATAGCCCGGATATTGTATAATTCGGAAATTTTCTGTCGGCAATTCTTAAATTCGGTAAGATTGTAAATTATCGAAAATTTTCCAATTCGGGACTTTTGTATTTCGACAATGTTATAATTTCGGAATATTTACAGTGATGTGGGAATTTTATTTTTCGGAAAAAGCGACTGAAAAATCCCGAAAAATATAATTCCCGACACTGTAAAATTCGTAAATTGAAAAATAACCAAATAATAAAATTCCCGAAATTATGAAAGTCCCGAAATATAAAAGTCGAATTGGAAAATTCAGGAAAATAAAATAAATAAAATTTCAGACAATAAGTTATTATCGAATTTTAAAAATCACCAGAAAAAATGGCTGAATTATAAAATAACCAAACTAGAGAATTCCTGAATTTAAACAATTAAAAAAATTGTTCATCAAATATTATTTATTTATTGAAAATACAATAATCGAATATATATTTCTGGATGAAAAAATTTGTTTGAAAATGTGTATAGTATTTGAAAAAAATATAAAAAAGTTGTGAAAAATCGAATTTTTTATTAATAAAAAAAATAATAAAAGTAATAAAAATAAATTTTAATATAAATCGTTGATGAATTGAATCCTGCAAAGTTTGTGCAAAAATGTTAGTATGTAGGTACGAAGAAAATTTAGGCAGAACATTTTTTTCTTTCAAAGCGAACGTGTTTTTTAATGTATTTTTTAATACAATTTTTATAAAATTATTATTCAGGTGCCGGAGATTTTATTTTTTGGGATTTTTCATTCATCCCTTTCAGAATTTTTTCCATTGGTCCCATTTTTTTATAATTCCTCTTAAAATTATGTCTTTTTTCAAAATAAAAAGTCGACATTTCAAAATATTTCAAAAGTATCTTTTCTCTTTTTAATTATTTTAAATCTTTTAAAACTATTTAAAAATTTGTTCGGAACTTTTAAATGTCTTTAGACTGATTCCCATTTTTCCTAACATTTTTGTAAAATCTTGCACACAAAATTGTTTTAAGAGCTTCCAGATTTTTTCTAATATTGTAAATCTTTTGAAATGTTTTGAAATATTTTTAAACATTCTCTTTGAGTTATGTACTTTTTTGAAATAAAAAATCATTTTAAATCTACCCAGAAATTTTTATTGTTATCCTAATATTTCAAAAATTCTTGAGAAGCTCCAAATTTTGTTCTTTTCTTTGAAACATTCAGAAACCTCCAGATTATTCGATTTTTTTCTAAATTAATGCTTATTTAACTGTTCTTTAAGAATAAAAATAAAATACTTTTACCTTCGAAATACAAATAAAAACAAATAAAACAATTATAAT
>NW_022875239.1:0-1462 GCF_010883055.1 Belonocnema kinseyi
TGAAAGAGGGAGCTCTTCTTAATATTTTGACACCAAAATCATGTCGATACACCGTACCGACTGCGAGTAAAGCCACCCACGCTTTAACTTGACAGACTGTATCTCCTTTTTTTGCGTGTGTTTATTTTAGGCCTACATCTTTGAATTGACAATAAAAAGAGAGTTATCTCCCCCCTCCGGTTCAAAATCTCAGCCCTATTTTTAGTTTGTGGGTTTAAAATTTATTTTTTATTTTTTTTATCGTAAAATTGTAATGAATTGCTATGAATTAGTTATCTTTGAGTACGTTTCCGGATTTCCTAGTAACTGCATATCGAAGCACAATTTTAAGAAAGTGCATTTATACAAAATTTAAAATTTTCTATTTGGTTTTTTCCCCAACCGAGTATATATACGACTAGCCTCTTTAAGAGTTACCACGAGAGTGTTATAGAAAACACAAGAGAATGTAGGGGACGATTGACAACTACGTCATTTCCGACAGTCGTTAAAATATATATATATATATATATATATACACATACACATACATACACACATATATATATTGAAAGTCAAGAAATTTCAATTCCAAATGTGCAAAATTTTTAAACGATAAGGATGAATGTTGACAAAATTGTCGAATTTTGAAGGAAATAATTCAGTTTTGAGCCGAGTAATACAATTTTTGACAAAAAAAGAACCATTAACAGCCAATTTCATTGTAGACGTTTCGACTACAAAGAGAAAAAAATTTGAATTTTCAGCTAAACAAGTATTTGGGCTGGATTTTGAACACCGATATATGAATTTTAAACCAAAAGTAAATTTTCTATAATAATAGATGAATTGTCAACCCAAAAAGGTGAATTTGCAGCAAAATTGTTGATTTTTCATAAACAAAAATTCAGTTGAGTTTCAACGACAAAATATAATTTTTGAACGAAAAGTAAGTTTACTACCAAATAGTATAACTTCCAAGAAAACAGTTGAATTTTCAACCGAACTGCTGCATTTTTATCCAAGAAAGATGTAATTTGAGAAAAACAGATGAATTTTTAAAACAAAAAGACAGATTAAACAAATATATTTGAATATTTAACCCTACAAAACGAATTTGCAACAAAACAGTTGAACTTTGTAGCAAAAGGTTGATTGCTTGACAAAATTAGTGCATTTACGAAGAAATTATAAAATTTATAAAAAAAATTTAATCTTCAAGACGAAGCAGCTGCAAAAATATAAATAGAAATACAAATACAAGGCAAATAAATTACTAACAAGAGTATTATGTCAGGGTTACCGCAAAAATTTATTAAAAAAATTCCCTAATTTTTCCCTGGCCATTATTATTTAAAGGCCAGGGTCTTAAACTTGTAACATTTTAACCTGGAATCTTTTATAAATGGAAAACAAATTTTGCAAGATTTTGTTCCTAAGTCCCAATTTTTTTCCTAACTAATAAAACTCTACCCCCCCCCCC
>NW_022875240.1:0-258 GCF_010883055.1 Belonocnema kinseyi
TGATATTAGATGTTGATTATATTATTGATTTGATAATTTTAAATTTCTGGTCATTGTATACAATATATTTAAACAACATAAATTAAAAAAAATTTCAACCAAATAGCTAAATTAGTAACAAAAATAAAATTGGTATTAAAACAGATGTTTTTCCATCATTAATTGAAAAACCGTGGCAAAAAACAGTAAATAAAAACACTTTTTACAGCTGCTGCGTCTGCGCATTTCGAGCCTGATTATTTTTTCTTTTAGTTGCTC
>NW_022875240.1:268-393 GCF_010883055.1 Belonocnema kinseyi
AAACTCATTTTGTACAACTTCTACAAAGGATACGTGTCCGATTAAAAAATTACTGATAATAAATGTGAAGCTGCTTGTTAGGTTAGCGACTTTTCTCTAGTAATGTTTTTGATTGCTCGTGTGGT
>NW_022875240.1:403-605 GCF_010883055.1 Belonocnema kinseyi
TTTGATTTGTTTACTTTTTAATATTATTTTTTTACAATAAAAAAACTATACTTTTTGTCAAAAAATAATTTCTGTAAATTTTAGATCTTTTTTGGATGTGCAACTTTTGTTGGTTTATTTTTTTACCCTGCATCGCTTTTCCAAAACTTTACTTATTTTAATTGTTAATACTGTTTCTTTACGAACAAAAACAAAACTGCGA
>NW_022875240.1:620-890 GCF_010883055.1 Belonocnema kinseyi
TAGACCTGTTATATCAAGGTAATTTTTGTTTATTCCCATTATCCGAATCTTGCATAGTTTAACAGCAAAATGGAATTTTTCATTTTTAATCATTTTTTTCCGAGAAAAAAATGGGAATGTTTGATTTCACAATAAAATAAATAAAGTTCTTACAACAATCTTGTGAGGTGTTCATAAAGAAACTGTTAATTAACAGATTCAGATACACTTTTATAAATATTGTTACCAACGATTACAAAAATTGTTGTGTAATGACTTGTATCCGATTAA
>NW_022875240.1:900-1326 GCF_010883055.1 Belonocnema kinseyi
TGAACTCATTGCATATTTAAAAATTCTACGTACTAGAATTCGTATTTAGTAAGAATTCAAACAATTTGTTCTGAAAACATTTGCGATGAAAAGAAAATTGCCAGAGTTATAGTGTTTTCAAAATCAAAAAATTAAAATTAAAATGAAAATTTTAATCCAAATAAAGCAAGATGTGAAAAAGTCAAGAAAACAAAAACTTTGATTTTTGACAGCCTTACAACATGAACAAAACAATTTTTTGAATTTTTTTGAGAAATCGTAAATTCAAATTTAAATGGCACGAAAAATAATCAAAAATTCCATTTTGCGGCCATAGTATGCAAAATACGAAAACAGATGAAAACAAAGAAACTATGCACCTAAAAAAATCCAAAAGTTCTTCATTAAGTACTTTTTGATTCAACGAGTAGTTTTTGTTTAATCAAT
>NW_022875241.1:0-1868 GCF_010883055.1 Belonocnema kinseyi
AGAGGGAGCTCTTCTTAATATTTTGACACCAAAATCATGTCGATACACCTTACCGACTGCGAGTAAAGCCACCCACGCTTTAACTTGACAGACTGTAGGCTCCTATATAATAACCTATATAGATTCCTGTATTAGACTCTATGCAGATGCGTAGTAGTTTTTTTTTAATCGTAAAAAACAACATTAAAAATAAAAAATTATAAAAACAAGGAAACAAGAATTAGTATGATTCAATTTTTATGTATATTATGAATTGAAATGATATACATTTATTGAAATGATACATGTTTCAGAGGAGCTTAAAATACAATTTAAAGCAAAATAAGAAACAAATACAAACATAATCATGATAAATACAATTTGCTTCTTATTTTGCAATTTTTTAATAAGTAATCCCGGGCAGAGTTACATAAAAATGTATTATAATTGATATAAAAGTGTTGTGTATAATACAGAAAAGTTGACATGTTGGACAAAATCGAGTGCGAAGCACGAGATACGTGATGAGAATGTGTTCGTTAAAGCCGAAACAGCTTTAACAAAGGAGAGTTCAAAATCACAAAATTACACTTGTCGGGCTGTTCACCTTTTATTTTAAAAGGTCTGTGTCCGAATGCGGAAGAAATGCGGAACAAATGCAAAGACTAAGTGCGGAGTGCGATTGCCATCAATCGCGTGCCGCAGGTGCGCCTAAACTCTCTTTTAACGAAAGAGAATTCACAATTACAAATTTACAGTGGTGGATGTTTTGAGTCTTAATTTAAAAATGTTTACGCAAGAATGTGCGAAAATATAAAGACCGAGCGCGTAGCGCGAGATAAATACATAACCGAGCGCGAAGCGCGAGAACCAACAGTGGCGCGCCCTAGGAGATGAGAATGTGCCCACGTAGCGAGCAGATTTTTTATGTTTGACTTCACACTGGAACAGAGGTCTCTCAAATTCACATTCTATGCGCATTTGAAATTTTTTCTTTTACTAAGGCGGGCCTAAAATCAGTGCATTAATTTTAGTACAATGGAAGTACTTGCATTTGCCTAAACATTTGATAAAAAAGTTTAGTGTTGCACAATCATTTATTCTGCATAGTGAGAGGGTATCCACACGAATCTGTGTACAAATAGAAGTTATGAAAGTAAAAATGATTATCGTGGTATTTTATTGAACTTTATTTCCAAATAAAATAATTGCAAGCAAAGTAGTGATTCGCGCGCAGAGCGCGCGTATGAGCTTTTATTTTGGTTGAAAATTCGTCTTTTTGGTAGATAGTTCGTCTTCTTGATTGACAATTAAACTTTGTAGTTAAAAATTCAAATGCTATTTCCCTGAAAATTCTTGTATTTTGTTAACAATTAGCCTTGTTGGTCGATAGAATGATTTATTTAACTGAAAATTCAACTAAACGCAGTTGATAATGAAGCTATTTTGTTGAAAGTTTTAAAAAATTAACGAATCCAGTTGAATATTTCTTCAATTCTGCTGAAAATTCATCTCGTTGATTAGACATTTGACTATTTTGTTGAAAATGACTTTTTTAACTGAAAATGCAACTATTTCATTTTTGATTTAAAATTTATATTTTTCACTTGAAATGAAACTATTATTTTAAAAATTGTCCTTTTTGAGTTTAACATTCCTTATTTTGTTGAAAATTCGTCTTCTTTGTACTCTCTAAATCTGAATCCTAGAGACTTCCCGCCTATATTTTCACTTTTTACAACCTCAGGCCTGACTGTTTCAAAGGATAGTTTCCTGAACGATAAATGGGTGTTACGTCCTACCTTTCGGATCCACTGAATAATATAAAGAATTATTCTTTGATTGGTGGATTCCTTTTCTAGTCGTAAGGTTCGCTGCTGACTGGCGTT
>NW_022875242.1:0-1037 GCF_010883055.1 Belonocnema kinseyi
ATTGACTTTGTTGTTGCGGATGAAAGACTTAGAGAGTTAGTCAAAGATACAAGGGTCTTGAGGGGTCCTGAATGCAATACTGACCATTACCTTCCGATCTCAAAAATTAACTTAGGTCGGGATTGGAGAAAAAAGAGACCCAAGAAAGCAAAACAAACGCGAATCAAAATTGAGAACCTACAGAAACCGGATGTGCGCATAGATTTCCAAAATAAGATAATCGAAAGCATAGATAGGGCAACATGGGAGGACCGTATAAAAAACAAAGATTTAGAGGGCGCCTGGACCATGTTACGGGATATCCTTGTTAGATGCACAATCGAAGTATGTGGTACCGTAGTTGTAGGAAGAATGTCTGGTGATGCGTGGTGGAATGATGAAATTCAGGCTGCCCAAAAAGCAAAAAGAGAAGCGTACAAGAGAACTTTGAACAACGCAGGTCTTAGCAATGAGGAAATAAGTAGACGTAGAAATGATGATAGACGCGAAAACAGGATACTTAAACGATTAGTTAAAGAAATTAAAGATACAATTAGAGCAGAAGAAGAGATAAAAAAATACAAAACGACTTTGAAGGAAGCAGGAAACTACTTTATAAAAAAATGAAAGGAAACAAAAGTACAGAAATTGTCAACATGAGAAATAGTAGGGGGTAAATGGTATATGATGCAGATGGAATACTAAGGGCTTTCAGAGACTATTTTAGGAGACAATTCGGAGATGAAGCTATAGGACACCACAACTGCGATGTTGAACACGATGCGTTGGAAAACTCAATTGAAAAAGTCTGTGTCACTGAGGTTGGGATATAATTAAGAACTTGAAAAACGGTAAGGCTGCCGGGGTAGACGGTATTAACGCTGAATTGCTTAAACACGGTGGCGAGTACATACCACATAGAGTTTTCGAATTGATAAATTTATGTTTCGAGATGCGAGACGTCCCAGACGATTGGAAAGAACCGATTATCGTACCAATATACAAGAGAAAGGGAGATAAAAGCGAGTGCAATAATTACAGAGGGATTAGCTTATTAA
>NW_022875243.1:0-1097 GCF_010883055.1 Belonocnema kinseyi
AAATAGCTTCAAGGAGTTATGTGTTGCCCTCATAACACCTGATAAAGAATGCCCACCCATCACTACCGAGGAGGTGAAAAAAGTATTAAGAGGGATTAAGAACTATTTCGCACCGGGACCAGATTGTATCAAAACTTTCTGGTGGAAGAAGTTTTCTTCAACTTATCAACATTTGGCCCGTATTTTCACCTCATATTTGAAGTCGGAAGAGCCGATTTCAGAGTGGTTGATGGAATGGCGCACAATACTCCTGCCGAAAATAGGCAACTTAGCTGACCCGAAGAACTACAGGCTAATAACGTGTCTGAACACGCTTTATAAGATATTGACAGCTATCCTAAATGATAGGATTGTTCGGGCAATTGAACCTGTGTGGCAGGAAATGTATGAACAACGAGGCTCAAAGAAAGGCGTAGCCGGATGTCGGGAGAACCTGCTCATCGATAGATGTGTCTGCAAAGATGCAGCATTCTACCAGCGTGACCTATCGATGGCCTGGATTGATTATTGGAAAGCTTTCGATTCTACATCCCATAGACTTATCATCTGTCTTTTGGAAATCTTAAAGGTTCATCCGAAAATAGGTGGGTGCATAGAGAGATTGATTCCGTTATGGAAAACCAGATTTACTATCTCATCTGGAAAAAATCGTGTGACAACTAACAAGGTCACGTTTCAGAGAGGTGTCTTTCAGGGCGACACCATGAGTCCACTCCTCTTTTGCCTTACATTATTGCCACTATCTCTAGCACTGCGCCATTCCGACGGGTACTTGTTCGGAAAACCTGCAGATCGAAAGTACAAGGTCACTCATGTATTTTACATGGACGATCTTAAGATCTATGCTGAAAACAGATAGCAACTGTATCTAGCTCTGGGGATTGTCGAACGATATACTGAGGAAATTGGAATGGAATTTGGGTTAGACAAATGCGCCAAGGGTTATTTGAAGCGAGGAAAAGCTTATGGCATCCCTGAAGATCCTGAGCTCGTTAATAGAAGCGCCATACGACACCTCTGCGCTGGAGAGACTTATACATACCTGGGCGTGCCACAGAGCCGCATTCAGGATGTGACATCTATAAAGGATACTCTCC
>NW_022875244.1:0-1260 GCF_010883055.1 Belonocnema kinseyi
ATGTAGCTGGTGTTAGGAACAAAGACAGAGACTTCTGGAATTTTATAAAAAGTTTTGATTATGTCGGATTAACAGAGACTTGGATTGAGGAGAAGGATTGGGAGAGATTCAGGCAACTGTTATCTAAGGGATTTAATTGGGTGTGTTAATTTGCCAAGAGAGAAAACAAGAAAGGAAGAGCAAGTGGAGGTATCATTACAGGAACCAGGAGAGAAATAATAGAAATAGAAGGAGCAGCAAAGGATTTTAAAGGGGCTCTGTGCAGCAAAATTACTCTACTGCAAAGACAAGATTAAAGAGTTGACAGCTAGACTGGATGATGAAATAGAGGATAAAGGGAATGAAAATTTGCTAATCGGAGAAGACTTTAATGCAAGGACGGGTACAAAGGGAGCAATTTACAGAGGACCAGAAGAGAAAGGAGTAAAAAGAGCATCTAAGGACAAAGTAGCCAATACGGAAGGAGATCAGCTAATGAAGTTAGTCGAACGTAAAGGATGGTGTATATTAAATGGGAACTTAGAAGGTGACAATCAAGGAGAATTTACATACGTGGGTAACTCGGGTAAGAAGAGGGGAAAGGGGTCATCAGTAATTGATTACACTATAACTAACTATGAAGGTTTGGATAAGATAGAAGATTTTAAAATAATTGACAGAATAGAATCAGATCATTAGCCAATGGGGTGTATATTAAAAACGGAACTTGTCAGAGCGAACCAATGTTGTCAACAGATACCAGAAAAAGAGATTGTGGCATGGGACAATGAAATTAAGATCGAATATAATGAAAAAATGAGTGCTGGCGTTTACTCAGAAAATGATCTAATGGAAGCATGGAATACTTTTGCAAACAAAGTGAACAGCGCCATGAAAAATAAAAAGGTTAAGTCAATCAGATTTGAATTAGGGCATACAACTTGGTGGGATAAGGAATGTTCACGGAAAAAGAGGAAGGTAAAGAAGTTATACAAGAAATGGAAAGATAATAAAGGTTCGTGGGAAGCTTACGCTCATAAAAGATCAGAGTTCAGAAAAATGTGCGAAGATAAGGAAAAGAAAAGAAAGGATGATGAATTAGAAGAGATAAAAAATGCAAAAACGGAGAAAGATATTTGGAAGTATATAAATAAACAAAGGAAGAAAAAGAATAGCATCAGTAGTGAAATAAAGATGAAGGACTGGAAAAATCACTTCATGGACCACTTAGAAGGAACAGAAGCTCATTCTACAACACAAGGGAAAAGGAATAACCTACAG
>NW_022875245.1:0-2131 GCF_010883055.1 Belonocnema kinseyi
AATTCAAACTATTTTTTAAGTTTTTCAGAACTTTTAAATATATTTATAATGATTCCTATTTTGTCGTAAAAATTATATAAAATTCTGCAAAAGAATGCCTCAAAATCATCTAGATTTTTTTACAATCTTATAAATCTTTTGAAATGTTTGAAATATTTTCGACACTGTAAACTTCCCGAAATTATAAAATTCTGAAACCTGAAAATCCTGAATTTAAAAATTCTAGAATGATGAAATTCTGGACAGTTTACAATAATATTGAATTTGAAAATTTTTCGAATGATTACACTCCAGGCCGAATGCTGTCTAATGATAAAATATATAGTACAAACTAGAACATTCCCGAATTGCAGAAATTGAGAAAACAGTTTTGTGGTCAATATTATTTATTTATTACAAATACAATAATGAAATATTTTTATTATAGAAATTTTGTTTAATGTTGAATTTCGATAAATTATTGCTTCAATTTAAAATGACAATAATTGTATGAAAATGTTATACAAACATAAATTTAAAAACACGTGAACTTCAATTGAATCAAACTTTACAGGATTCAATGCAGACTAATTTAACGCGACTTTTATTTTCATTTTTGTAAATAATCATTTTATTTTTGCAAGAGTTATCTGTAATGTACAAAAATACAATGCAATACTGCTAACTACTACTACTACTACTACTACTACTACTACTACTACTACTACTCCAAGTACCACCACTGTTTTATGTGGTGGAGGGGAGGTGATACCCCTACTTGGCGCGTCCCCAGGTGGCGGATAGGGGAATGCTCGCTGGAAACAGAGGGTAGGGCCAAATAAAATACGTCCAGCGGACCAAACACACAAAGACCCCCAAGTCAAGGCGTGAGCAACCGTGCCGAGGACTAAGTGGCACCAGGGAGTGGTGTCTCAAACGGTGCCTCTAGGATACCAGGTCGCTTCCTAGAGTATATAGACCTTACCTCCGCATGCGGGGCTCTGCGGGGGTGGACTTTTATTTCCCTAGCTACTCGTGGGAATAACATGGAAATAAATACTGAAATACAAAACAAGATGGACATGGACATTGTAGAAGACAGAAAGGTGGATGAGGAGATTTCGGTATCTCCCAACCTGGAAAAACGCATTGAGGAAAAATCTTCCCAATCTGAAAACCTGGAAGCCCTAAAATCAAAGGATGGAAGCCTGTTTGAAAAGCTGAAGGAAGCCATCAAACGGGCCCATGACCAATGCCAGAGGGTTGGAAATACACAAAAGGACATAAAGGACAGTGTGAATAATGCTATGGACATCATACTGCTACTTGAAAAGGTCCGAGGTTCCAAAAAGAACGCGGAGTGTCAAACACGAAATCCCAATACGTTGGAGGAACAAAGAGAGAAACGAAAAAGGGTTGAGAATACGCCTAGCCCAACCAACAGGCCATTCATGCAACCTCATAAGAAATTGCAGGCTGAAGGGGAAAATCCTTGGCAAACTGTGCCGGCGAGAAAAGTTCCCAGAGACAAAACTGTGTCCGTAAGGGAATCTGAAGTTGCCGAACAAAATCGCGCAGACCAGACATTAAGGACAAAGAGAATTCGAAATAGCAAACGCCCTCGCTCCGAGGCTATTCTTATAAGCCTCACTGAGGGGAAAAAATATGCGGATGTCCTAAAAGACATTAAAGCACAGGTCAAACCGGACGAGATGGGAATTAAAGTCTCGGCAATCAGAGAAACGAGGAAAGGGGGAGTTCTCGTGGAATTAAACGCCAAAGCTGAGGACAAGGCTAGGTTTAGCGAGGCCCTCAGGACTGCAGTCGGAGAGAAAGGGAGTGTTCGGGCACTAGTACCCAGAGCTGTGGTGGAAATACGGGATCTGGATGCTACAACAGAACCGGATGAAGTCAGAGGAGCACTGGAGACCTTACTGGAAAAACAAATGGGTGAGAAACTAAAGATTAATCTGACTCGACCGAATAGGTGGGGCAATATCATGGCATTCATTGAATTGCAAGAGAAACTTGCAACAAAACTTGATGAGGTGGGCCACATAAAGATAGGCTGGGTTAGCTGCCGAATCAGGAAAAGAGAGATGCTTCTTAGGTGCTTCCGATGCCACGGTTACGGCCATATGGCGGCGGGATG
>NW_022875246.1:0-1093 GCF_010883055.1 Belonocnema kinseyi
GGGTCGCCGAATACAAATCTGGCGTCCTTTGACTTTTATCGCGTCAGGTTCAAGGTCATTGGAAGGTCAAATCAAGAGAAAACGGTAAAAAAATCCAAAAAATACGTTATAGGTTTTTAGAGTCGCTAATTACGAATCTGGCATCCGTTGAACTCTATCGCTTCAGGTTTAAGGTCATTTGAAGGTCATTTGAAGGTCAAATCGAGAAAAAACGGTAAAAATTAAAAAAAAATATGTTATAGGTTTTTGGTGTCGCTGATTACGAACCTGGTGTCTGCTGACCTTTATCGCGTCAGGTTCAAGGTCATGGGAAGGTCAAATCGAGAGAAAACGCTGAAAAAAATATGTTATAGGTTTTCAGGGTTTTCTCGATTTAACCTTCAAATGACCTTCAAATGACCTTGAACCTGAAGCAATAGAGTTCAAAGGATGCCAGATTCGTAATTAGCGACTCCAAAAACCTATAACGTATTTTTTTGGATTTTTTTACCGTTTTCTCTCGATTTAAACTTCCAATGACCTTGAATCTGACGCGATAAAAGTCAAAGGACGCCAGATTTGTATTCAGCGACCCCGAAAACCATAGTAAACCCGAGCTAACCTCAGAATACATGTTTAAGAGTGTCAAATCTCTCGAAAATACAGTTGGTGGGTAGTGGTGTTTCCTATATTTGTAGGGTGGTGAGGGTGGCTGGGGAGTGGAGGGTAGTCCGTTTAGCGTGCAATCGACTCGGGATACTTATAAGATACTACCATGATTTTTTCAGATTTTTTGGTCCAAAAATAAATTAGGGCAAAAACCGGCCTTACCGGCCTTCCCCCTTTACTTAAAAGAAAAAATGCACACCCATATATTTTGACTCAAATCTAGAGGTGTTGTCACTCTTTCGATATCACTCTTAGTTAAAAAAAAATTAATGGCAAAAGTTTCAAATCTATATCTGCAGGCAAACATCAACTATGAGCTAAGCAACAAATGAGATAATTTAAAAAAAAAATGGTAATAAAAAATTACACCTAGATATTTTCAAGAAAAATGCAATGGTGCAGTTAGTTTGTTGGATACGACTCTTAGTTTGCTTATAATAATGGC
>NW_022875247.1:0-1367 GCF_010883055.1 Belonocnema kinseyi
TTGCGCTGGAGAGACTTATACATACCTGGGCGTGCCACAGAGCCGCATTCAGGATGTGACATCTATAAAGGATACTCTCCGAAGCAGATACAAACGTATCATTCGACAGATTTGGTCTTCCGAACTGTCGGCGAGGAACAAAGTATCTGAAACGAACATCCTTGCCGTCCCGGTACTACTCTATTCATTTGGAGTAGTTCCATTGACGAAGAACGAGCTCAGATCTCTTGATATCGGGACAAGAAAGGTTATACACATGAACAAAAGCATGCATCTTAAGTCTTCCGTTCCGCGACTGTACATCTCACGCCGTCAACGGGGTCGCGGAATATTGAGTCTTCAGTATTAGGGGTGAGCAAAATGCATCAAATCTAATCTATCTCGAGTACTCACTCCTGAAAGCCCGGATTAAGAAAGCACAAGAGAAAAACTTTCGTGAACAGCTCCTCGATAAGAGGATGCACGGTATCTCCAAAGAAATGTGAAGGATCAGTCAATGTCTTGTGAGCTAACGTTTGCTTTCCTTAAATTGCCCGGATTGAAGTCTGGTACAGAGGGTTTCATTTTTGCATGCCAAGACGGTGTCATTTCCACCTTAACATACCGTCGCTACATTTTGTGCCAAGACATTCCCGATGATAGCTGCAGGGCGTGCCATGCACACCCCGAGCATTTAGCTCACATACTATCTAGTTGTCCAACACACGCGGGAACGACATACATTTAAAGGCAAAATGCGGCACTAAGAGTACTTTATTATCATCTCTGTCACTCCTACGGCATTCACCTTAATATCGTTCCTCTAAATGTTCCTAGGGAAATTGAGTCAATTGTCGAGAATGGGAAGTGCCGCATATACTGGAACTTTATATTCTCGACAATTGTTTCTGTTGCTCACTCGAGGCCTGACATGGTTCTTCTTGACTTCGAGAAGCGAACCATGTTCGTTATCGAATTTTCGGCACGAGCTGACAAAAACATCATAGCCAAGGAGAATGAAAAGAAAGAGAGGTATCGAGACCTTATAAGGGAGTTGCAACGATTGTACCCGGAATATTCTGTTAAAATTATCGTCCTTATCATCGACGCTCTTGGAGGTGCCAAGCTTTCACTTGCTAATAGCCTAAAAAGCATCCCTGCGTGTCAACAATATGCTTGATTTTATTTTTAGGAATGACTTGGATTGGAGGTCATTTTTATTTCAGGTTTGTTTGGGGCTGGTTTGCCTTTTAAACTTTCACTTGATTCTCAGTTTTCAATGAGATGGCATCGTGGCAGGTGTGCATTTCCTACTGGCCACACATCTTATTTTTATTTTCATTTTATTTATTTAAAACAATTTTTATTTCCACTTTATTTTATTTTTG
>NW_022875248.1:0-1187 GCF_010883055.1 Belonocnema kinseyi
CAATTTCCAGATAAAAGCTGTGATAAAAAAATTGAATTGAACAAGGAAAAAAACGAATTTTCAATAAAATTGTTAAATTTTCAAGGGAAAAGGTAAATTTTTTACCAAGAAGATTAATGTTCTATAAAAAAAAAAACGATTTTCAAACTTAACCAATATATATGATTGATTTTTAATCAGTCCTATAATAGTTACATTTTCAGATAAAGATAAATAATTTTCAACGGAAAAAATTTATTTTCAACAAAGTTGTTGAATTGTCAACCAATCAGATGAATTTTCGACCAAGAAAATTAATGATTTACAAAAAAAGACAAATTTTAAACAAAATACATAAATTTTCAACGAAATTATTTAATTTTAATGTCAAAAAGAAGAATTATCTACAAAAAGTTGAATTTCTTTAACGAAAAATATGAGTTTTCAATCAAAGAGTTAAACTTTCAACCAAATAGTTAAATTTTCAACCATAATTATAAAACCTTGTTAAAAAACGTATTTTTTCTACAAAGTAGTTCAACTCTTCGTGAAATAATCGACTTTTAAACCCAAGAAAATGTACAGTTCATATTTTAACAAAAAAATTGCATTTTTCACCAAAAATTATACATTTTCAACAAAAAAGATTAAATTTCTACTAAAAAGGGTCAATTGAATTTTAAGAAATTTTTAAATTTTAAAGTCAAAAAGAGTATTATCTACAAAAAAGCTGTATATTTAACCTAATTTAAAGGCAAATAATGTAATTTTCAACTATAATTATGAATCCTTAATAAGAAAAAATTAATTTTTTTACCAAGTAGTTCAACTTTAAGTGAATATTCGAATTTCCCACCCAAAAATTATGATTTTAATTTTTAACGAGATAGTTGACTTTACAACAAAACGACTTTGCAACCAAAAAATATTTACAGTTGATAATTCAACCGAAAAATGTAATTTTTAATCAAAAAGTATAAATTTTCCATAAAGCAATTTAATTTCAACATAGAAAGACGAATTGTTAACAAAATACATTATTTTTTAACCAAAAATGGTATAGATTAATTGTCAGTTTTAAAATTTTATTTTCAACGAAAGAGATGAACCTTTAAGGGCATGTGACACAGCTAAATACCTATATTACCGACCACAGTTTTTCAGTTCACTGAATGTTTTTTTGAACCTAAGAACTTTTTTTGTAAGTA
>NW_022875249.1:0-1213 GCF_010883055.1 Belonocnema kinseyi
GTCTAGGCTTAGTGGAGCAGGTAGGTGGCAATGAATTGAATACTGCCCCATTTAACTACCTTTATTATTCAAACGGGGACAGTGGTCCCTTAAGATTCATAATTTTTCCATCCATTATTATGCTTAATCAGTGGAAAAACCACACTCACAATATAATCATTATTTACGGGCTTCTCAAAGTATAACTATACAGTAGACATCTGTATATATCTTATATCACAAAAGATTTGCTTCTGAAGATTATAATTTTGTTTAAGTTGGGTTTTGGGGAATTTTTCACCTGATCATAAAATTAAATTTTCGTTCAAGTAGAGTATTAGGGAATTTTTAATTTCTCCAGGAAATTCTCATGTTTTGCAATAGAAACATTGAATAGGTTTTAAGAATTTGAAAGATCACATGTTGGGCGAGATAGTCATAAATTCGTTAAACAAATATTTTTGTAAACAAGTTGTATGTAGAGGTGGTGCAAGCTTCATGGAGTTTGACACGTATTTCCAATAACTAAAGAAGCGTTTTTTAAAATTATTTAAGTCGGATTCGTAAAATTTGGGAAATTCTCTGTAATATTAATTATTTTTTCGATAATGAAAGATTAAGCCAGTTAATCTATTTTATAAGTAGATATTGCAAAAATGGTATAAATTTATATGTTTTCTAGAATGTATAATAACTTTAGAGATAATCAACATTTTTCAATGTTCGTGGGTTCATTTTAAAGCTAATTTTTCACCGTATCACAGCAGCTAATAGTATAAATCTTTAAAAATTTCTTACGATATTGCAAGAAGTTGAATTAGCAATGACAAATTTGTGAAAATTGCAAATTTTTTTTCCGTAACAAAACATTTTTGTAGAATAGATGAAACATATAATCATGACATTTCTATGTAAGTTTAAAAATATTTAAAGTTGTTTATGTTTTGTTCAGAATTGCAGATAAGATTTTTTCAAAAGTTTCTAGTTTTTTGGTACAACTTCAAGCTCTTACAATTTCATAAGAAAATTCTCGAGAATTCTACTCATAGGCTGCTGTAAGACGGTGGAAAGAAAGCTACAAAATTCTCCCAATAATATTGAAAAGTGTTGATTATTTCGAAATTTATTAAATTTATTAAACATCAAAAGAGGGTTGTAAACAATATAAATATGTTTAAACTGTCATGTTTCGTAACTTTTATATTATTACCTCACTCAGTAAAAAGTGGAAAAA
>NW_022875250.1:0-2036 GCF_010883055.1 Belonocnema kinseyi
ATTATAATTATGTTATATTATAATAGTCTTATTTATATCTTGATCCGCATTTGAAAGAAATTAAAGAAATTGGTGATTTTTGAATTCATCTCGTTTGGATAAAAACTACAAATTTGAACAGAATGGTTCGAAATAGAAAGCCTTGAATTGTTAAATTTGTAGTGAGCTGAATATAAAGTTTAAACGCTACAATTTTAATTTAAAAAAAGATTCAGAATTAATTTAAAACTTGAAATTATTTCAAATAATTTTAAACACGATTTAGACTTTTGCTGATTAAAAAAAAAGTTTTTTAAGAATTGTACAGTATTTAAAAAGAACAACAAAAATTGTTGTGATTGCTAAGAACATTGAAAATGATTTTTTGTTTTGACAAATGAATTTTAAGTGAGTATTTGAAAACATTTTAAAAATTAAAAAAAATAATCCGGAAGATTTTAAGGAAATTTTTTTATTTTGCAGTTTTTTTAATTTTAGGAAAAAATCTAATTAAAAATATATATCAATTTTCAACCAAAAAGTTTACTTTTTAACTAATTAAATTAATTTTCTATCAAATAATTGGTGTTTTAACTAATACAATGTACAGGATAAAGTTTCAACCAAAAATTGAATAGTTCAATTTCCAGATAAAAACGATTCATTTTTAATCAATCCTAGAATAGTTACATTTTCAGATAAAAAAATTTTTTAATCGATAGAATAAATTTTCAGTAATGCTGTTAAATTCTCAAACAAGAACATGAATTTGCGACCAAGAAAATTAATGATATAGAAAAAAAGACAAATTTGAAACAAAATACATGAATTTTCAACGAAATTATTTAATTTTAAAGTCAATAAAACGAATTGTCTACAAAAAGTTGATTTTTTCAGCGAAAAATGAGTTTTCCATCAAAGAGTTAAACTTTCAACCAAATAGTAAAATTTTTAACCATAATTATAAAACCTTGTTGAAAATAACAGTATTTTTTTACAAAGTAATTCAGCTCTTAGTGAAATAATCGACTTTTAAGCCCAAGAAGATGTACAGTTCATATTTCAACCAAACAATTGCATTTTTGACCAAAAATGATACATTTTTAACCAAAAAGTTTAGATTTCTACCAAACAAGGTCAATCCAACAAAATATATAAACTTTCAACAAAATTATTTAATTTTAAAGTCAAAAAGTGTATCATCTACAAAAAAGCTGAATTTTTAATCCAAAAATATGATTTTTCAACCAAAATTTTAATTGTCGACCAAATAGTTTAACTTTCTATCAAATTATTGACTTTAAACACCCAAAGATGCAATTTTAACAAAAAAGTAAAAATTTTAACAACAAATTTAATTTGAAGGCAAATAGTTGAATTTTCAACAATAATTGTGAATCTTCAATAAGAAAAAATTAATTTTTTTGCTAAGCACTTAAACTGTAAGTGAAAGTTAAACTATTTGGTCGACAAGTAAAATTTAACAACTTTATTATATATTTATTTTATCGATTAAAAAATTTTTTTATCTGAAAATGTAACTATTCTAGGATTGATTCAAAATGAATCGTTTTTATCTGGAAATTGAACTATTCAATTTTTGGTTGAAACTTTATCCTGTACATTGTAGTAGTTAAAACACCAATTATTTGATAGAAAATTAATTTAATTAGTTAAAAAGTAAATTTTTTGGTTGAAAATTGATATATATTGTTAATTACATATTTTCCTAAAATTAAAAAAACTGCAAAATAAAAAAATTTCCTTAAAATCTTCCGGATTCTTTTTTTTTTAATTTTTAAAATGTTTTCAAATACTTACTTAAAATTTATTCGTCAAAATTAAAAATCATTTTCAATGTTCTTAGCAATCACAACAATTTTTGTCATTCTTTTTAAATACTGTACAATTCTCAAAAAACTTTTTTTTTTAATCTGCAAAAGTCTAAATCGTGTTTCAAATTACAGTCTGTCAAGTTAAAGCGTGGGTGGCTTTACTCGCAGTCGGTAAGGTGTATCGACATGATTTTGGTGTCAAAATATTAAGAAGAGCTCCCT
>NW_022875251.1:0-1702 GCF_010883055.1 Belonocnema kinseyi
TGGAAATTTGCATATAGATAATTTAAGGATGAGGCCTTCAAACCACACAGTGTCGAAGGCTTTTTCAAGATCAAGGAGAACTAAGGCTGTTGATTTATTTTTATTTAAATTCGTACTAACGTGGTTTGTCAATCTATGTAGCTGGTGTACTGTATTTCTATTGTTTCTAAATCCGAACTGTTCTGGAATGAGAATTTTATTTTGATTTTTAAATTCTAGTATTCTATTGTAAATTACCTTTTCAAAAACTTTGCTGAGAGTGGGCAAAAGACTGATTGGCCTATAGCTAGCAGGTAGAAGTTTATCTTTTCCTGCTTTGTGGAAGGGAAGGATGTTTGCAACTTTCCAATCATTTGGGAAATATGAGATTTTTAACGCGGCATTGATTATGTACGTCAATTGTACAAGAGCTTTTTTAGGTAGATTATTGAGCACTATATTTTGAATGCCATCAAGACCCGGTGCTCTTTTGGGTTTAGACCGTTTCATTGCTTTTTTAATTTCCTCAGGAGAGGTAAGGACGACATCATCAGTTTTAATATATTGATTAGAAAGCTCAAGCCACCTGGCATTAGCAAGTTGCTCAGTGGCAGTATCTCCCATGCTAGTAGTCATGCCGTGAACTTTTTTATATTGCGCGGCTAACAAGTCGGATTTATGAAGGTCGTTATAAATCAGTCCATTTTCACTCCTCAGAGCGGATATTGTATTCGTGCCCGATTTCGTGAGACATTTAGACATTTTCCATAGAGAGTTATTTTTTATATTTAGACTACTAAGTTTATCGCTCCAGGCAGTATTGTTATGTTTAATAATTTTTCTATTAATTATATTTGTGAGGTTATTTTTCAGCTTGTAAAAACCATCATTGTTACTTCTTTGACAAATTTTTCTAAGTTTATTTCTGGTTTTGATTAAATCTTTAATTTCGGTTGGCAAGATATGAATTTTTCCATCCAGCCCCTGCGAAAAAGGGATTGATTCATTTGATGCACTTTTAATGACAGCCACTAAGTTGCCAATGCCAGTGTCTATATCCTCCTTAGTTCTAATGTTAGGATTAATGACAAGGTTTTTGTTGATATCATCTCTAAAAACATCCCACTTGGCTTTTTTATAATTATAAAATTTGCGATCATGACAGGTGATTTTTATTGAGTTAGTTACCGTGATCTTAATAGGTAGATGATCAGTGTTAAGTTCGTCCAGTATCTCTAAACTAATATCACATTTAAGATTTCTCACTAAGCCTATGTCAACTGTGCTACAGTTACCTTTGTTATAGGGAAATAGAGTGGGACCATTCGGATCTAAAATTGTGTACATTTTGTTCATAGCAAAGTCCAAGAGTATCTTACCATTTTCATTATTATTTTTACAATTCCAATATGTGTTTTTTGCATTAAAATCGCCAAAAATAAGAAGTTTTTTGCCAAGTTTGTTTAAAAGATTCAGGTCATTAACATTGATTTTATCTTGTGGTCGATTATAAACTGAAGCAATTATCAACCCGTTGGAAAGTTTAATAGCAACAGCCTCCAGGCAACTAGTATTTATAAATATCTCATTAAACTGGATTGTTTTCTTAACAATGATCATCACCCCGCCACCGATCACGGTGTCTCCTCTATCTTTTCTGACACATTCGTACCCCAATGGTCTAAAATGAGTCTTAGTTATCAATTTAGTTTCATTCAGAAGC
>NW_022875252.1:0-1121 GCF_010883055.1 Belonocnema kinseyi
TGCCAATTAGCACAAATGGTAAGTTCCGACAGTGCCTACAAGTGTGCCTACTGGCCGCTAAATGGCAATACCGGTTTCATATGTATACACCTGGTATATATACCCAAATATATGAGTTTTCAACAAGGAATTTGTTAACTTTTAATAAAAAAATGGAATCGTTAAGTTTGTATTAAAAACATTTATTTTCAGCCGCAAAAAGTTTCAACCAAAAAAATCATTTTCTGACAAACTTTCAATGAAGTAGTTGGATTCCTAATCAAGAATATTAATTATCCTCTAAAATGGACTGATTTTCAATTGAATATATGCATTTGCAACCAAATATTTAATTTTCTAATAAAAACGCTCAATTTTCCACAAGAAATGGAAACATTTAAGTTTTAGTTTAAAAAATTCTCAACAAAATAGGTTATTGCTCAATCAATTCAGCTTTATTTTTAGACAACCAGTTGAATTTGTAACCCAAAAAGAAATTTTTTCTACAAATCAGTTAAATTTTCTAACAGAAATGAAGTAGTTAAATTTGTAATACAAAAATTCTTTTTAACTAAGAAAAATGTCAATAAAACTTATGAATATTCAACTGATAAAATAAAAGTTTAGCAAAGTAGTTTTGCTTCCAACAAGTAGTTGATTTTTTTATCAAGAAGATTAACCGTCTACTAGAAAAGACTAGATTTCAACAAAATACATAAATCTTCCACCAACTAGTAAAATTTGCAAAAAATAGTTATCAATGTTCAGCCAAAAATATTATAGTTAAATTCGCAGTTAAAAAAATGAATTAAAATAAATCCAACTAAATAGATTAATTTAAAAAAAAGAATGTATATTTTGTTCCGAAAATAACGAATTTGTAACAAAATAAATTAATTTTAAATCAAATGTTTGATTTTTGACGATAAAAATAATCAGTTTTGAACTGAAGGCGGAATAGATAAATTTTCAGTAAAAAAACTAATTATTGATAAAAAACAAATCATTTTTGATAAAAATATTAACTTTCAAGTCAGTAGATGAATTTTTAATCAAAAAAGATTTATTCTCAACAAAAACAGATTTTTATTTAAATTGAAAATTTTAAGAATAACAAAAAAGAAGAATTTTTAAAGCAGAAA
>NW_022875253.1:0-1235 GCF_010883055.1 Belonocnema kinseyi
CTTTTTCATGCCTAGTTTCATATTTTTGGCGTTTTTGGCGCAGAGCACGGTTCAAATTGGCCAATTGTTGTTGTTAGCGTTGTTCTGCGAGCTGTTTTTGCGCCTGACCATCGTCTTCATCCAACAAAGCCTGCAATTCGACGTCCTCAAACGATTTGGGCGGTTTGCCGCGGTCAGCGTCTCTCACATCAAAATTGCCACTTTTGAACTTGTTAAACCACTCATTACACTGCGTTCGACCAAGAGCATGCTCTCCGTAAGCTTCGACAAGCATTCGATGAGATTCTATCGCCGATTTACCCAAATGGAAACAGAAAATTAATGCTCCCCGCAAATCGTTGTTTGAAGGCACGTATTTCGACATTTTCAAGAGCGAAAAAAATTACGATGTCATATGAAACTTGAAATGTTTGGTATTGGATATTGTTGAAAGATGACAATACGCCAATTAGCACAAATGGTAAGTTCCGACAGTGCCTACAAGTGTGCCTGCCAGCAAAGCAGAATGCGCTGTACATAGTGCACACTGTACAAACTATACACATATAAATATATATATTAGAGTGAACCAAACAATGCTTTTCAAGCTACAGGGGAAGACCCCGTCCCAAAAAAAAGTTTCCATTTCCGGAGAAAGAAAATCGGTGATATTTTTTTCTTCAAAATTTGGATGTGTGTCACCGAGCACTTCATAATTTCATTTGATTAACATGGGAAAATGTTGGATTTTTGAAAGTTAACTGTCACAGCAGCGCGCTAAGTATGAACCAAAAATATAAAAAATATACTTCTACGTATTCCTGTTACTTTTTAGCAATTTCCGTAGCCTCATTAAATCAACTAGAATTCTGGTTAAATATGGCCTTACTATTACTATAACTATTTTCTGGTTAGAATAACCAGAACTCTGGTTACATTTACGAGTAAAAATGCTTCGACTTGAGCTCGACTTGGTTATGCCTTGAGTTCGTCTCCAAGACATCAATGTCTGGCTGCGTCTCAAAACTGAGCGAATGAAAAATTTGTAATTAATAAATTATTTATTTTTAATTTAAAAATTATGAATCTGTGGGTCTGAACGAGACCTTAAAAAAACCTAAAAAATTTTCTTCTAAAAAATAAAAATTGTATCTTTCTAGAAGGATTTTCCAAACTGTTAGAAATACGTAAAAAAACAACAAAATTTTCGGTATCATCATCAAAGAAGTACAATACAAATGAAAATCCCTAAATAA
>NW_022875254.1:0-1867 GCF_010883055.1 Belonocnema kinseyi
TTGATTGTAAAAATTGTATTTACGAATAAAGTAAGTCGAGTACCATCTAGGTAACTCGACTAGTTTTTAAAAACATTCAAACTTATTATTCGGCGTAACAGTTACTTGTATATGAAAAATTAAAGTTCATAGTTATTCCTGCAATTACTTGATAAGTCTATTTAAAGCGTTAATTTTATAATAAACATATTTTCTACAGATATGAAAAATCATTATTGTGAACAATAATACCAAAGATATATTTTTTGTTGTGAATTAGCTTTATTATACACAGAGAGACTTTTTGTTAGAATAAATGATGAAAATGAATGAGAATTTAGTATAATATCGTTTCAAAATAGGGAAATCAGGATTTGCGTATCAAAAATTAATATGGCGGTTTTCAGCCGTTAAAACAAATATTCTTGTTTGAATAAATGGAAAGGATTTTGCATTAACTTTTATAAAACTTGCGAGAGTTAAAAATTCACTATATGAAAGTTAACAAGTGCAGTTAGGACGATAGTCATAAATTTTATTTGATAGATGAAAAACATCGTTTGAAGTTGCCATGCAAAGCATATGAGAATCTCAAACGACTATATGAAAAATAACTCACTTCACCAAGAGATTTAGTCTTCAGAAGGAGGAACTAAAAACATAAATTAAATACAACTAAATACATGAACACGCGTACAATTATTATTTTTATTATTATATACTTAATTTATTCACTACATACATAATCGCATGCTTAATCGCTGTGAAAAATCTAAACGGCTGCGGCGAGATTCGAAACCTGACTTACCTAAAGCGCTAACGTATCCCCTAACAACTAAATCCCACGATTAACTTACATTATGGAATATTTGGCAAAAATCTCGACTAAGCGGCGTCGCTTAAAAACTCAGAGCATTACACAGCCACACACAAAAAAGTATGCGGATCTGGTAACAAGACACACGTATTCCTATGGATTTTGGGGCGCTGAATTCAAATTCGGTATCAAAAATCACCCATCACGTCATGGTTGAGCCATAACCTCAAAAAATGACGAAAAATCATGCACTGAGGTAAATAAATTTCAAAATAATGCCAGTGATTCAAATTTTCACTACAAAAACATGTCGAAAACTGTGAAGAATCAACCCTTGCTTGATATAAACTTATTTAACATAACTTTACTCAACAGAACCTGACCTCACCTAACCTGAATTAACAGTAATTTATTGAACTACACGTAAAGCTCTGGAAGCATATTTTCCCAGTAGCAAATGTGTGCTACATCGAATGGGTCAACTCGAGCCTAACCTAGAAGTAAATCTAACCTAGGCTAACCTAACCTAACATCACGAAACACAATTAAACTGATTGTGTTGTCTCGTTGTGTTTGCGGTACCGTTTCATTCGGCTTCGGCTTAACCCACATAGAGGTTTAACCTATCCTAACCTAACAAAACCTGACCTAACCTAACCGATTACGCTGGCAACCCTGTTCTTGCGTACTTTCATATTTTGACATTAATAGCAGTAAAAAAAATTTTGAATAAAACTCTTATTCATTTGCATGTTTAAGTTACAGTTCTACATTTTAATTGATACAAACATTGTCAGGTTAATTGAAATGGGGTCAATTCTACTTGTAGTTCTAAGTTTCTTCAAATAAGTAATGTGCGTCTAAATTTTAAAACCACCTGTAGTACAATGAAATTAATTTTATTGTGTTATAACGGGAACATTTAAGTTAAGTTGTGTTGCGTTAAGCAAAATTTCGTTAGGTTCTGTTAAATTACGAGGGTAGTTCAATAAGTCCTTAGAATGACCAACATATGGCGCGCGAATCGCTCCAAATCATCTGTTTTCAGTCAGCATCACTCCCGACTAGATA
>NW_022875255.1:0-1446 GCF_010883055.1 Belonocnema kinseyi
TCGCAATTCACGGGAAAATTATTAGGTACTATTTGAAATGGACAATCAACCCCATTAATATTTAAATATACTTCTCCAGATGTTTTTACCCCTTGACTTGTGTTTCCAAATAAATGATAATTGACATCAAAATTTACTGATGTACCTGTTTTTACTTTGCTTCTTTTAATTAAATTTAATTCTGCTCCCGTATCCACAATAAAACCACCATTTCCGTTTTTAAAATTTTTACTTTTTAAGTTTACATTTGGAGAGAGTGCCTTCCCTGCTGTATCAATCTTTAACACAACCCGTCGGATCGGTGCTGCATTTTTTAAGAGTTCGCTGTCGCACCATTCAGTCAAACTCATTTCTCGTTTAAATCTTCTTCTTTATCCCTGCGATTATCTGCTACTTTGCCTAATCTTTTGAAACATTTTTCAATTTCATGGCCAGTCTTTTTACAATATCTGCAGGTTAATTGGTTCTTATCTCTACTGTCTCTCTACCTCTCGCTGCGCCACGACCTACCTCACACCGTCTGGCACGTGCGTTACTATAGTATGGTCGGAATCGACCGCGCTGATTATAGTATTCTTTCATCTTTCCTAATCCATCTGGCTTTTCTTTATCTTCATCCTTATTTTCAACAGGCTTTCGATCTAGGCCATCTACGAACTCCAAGTCCCATTCTGCCGTTCTAGCTACATTAATTGCTTCTTGTAAAGTTTTAGGATGTTTAATTTTTATTCGCAATACTAAATTATTTTTTAATCCGCAAACAAAGTTTTCGCAAGCTGTGTTTCTCGCCGACCTAATCAGGCACTGAGCGTCTTCCGGAGAATTTTGATCTTCGAGTAATTCGATCATGTTAGCTAAAAGCTGACTAGCCCGGGCACCGAATTCGCTAACATTTTCTTTTTCGCGCTGGGCTAATTTAGAAAGAGCCTGATTAAGCTGGTTCTATTTCTTCCTTATACTCTAGGTCAAAATTATCCCTAATTGCTTGAGTGGAACCAGTGGGACGACCACGTGCGGTCCCCACTCCACGACTGCCAACTGACCGATAGCTAGTTGCACCTTGTCTCTGCCCTGTCCTTCGCGAACTTTGCCCTGATTGTGGACCTGATTGTGTAGGGTTGTGGACAAACCTAGCATCACCAGCTTTATCTGTGATTACCACAACGCTTGCTCCTCGGCCACCCCTTGCAGCTTTGCTCCCTTTACTTCGCGTACGCATTTTGAATGAAATGTTTGTTGACTCAACTGTCAATAATTAGGTAAATATCACCTCAAAATAATAAATATAAATACAAATATTAATATTATTATTTTTTTCAGATTTCATAGAACTAGATTGCAAATTTTTCGAAAAAATGTCTAACCCGAGATTGGCTTCGCAACAGAACAATATAAAAGGCAAATCGACTTACTACTTCTGATGGTCTCGATGATGGCTGACGTTTT
>NW_022875256.1:0-1033 GCF_010883055.1 Belonocnema kinseyi
AGATTGCCACCCTAATCTCTGAGCTTCGCCGCATTCTAATATCTTACGAGTCAGCTCTTCTATCCCGAGTACCCTCGACCTCGGTCACCCCAAACCCAGCCGTTGATGCTGTTGAATGTATGGACACCCTCCAGTCCCAAAATCCTATCTCAAATCCAACTGTAGACTTCTCCGACTTCTGTACCGTGAAGTCAAAGCAAAACAAGCGCAAGCGTTTCTCAAGCCCCCTAAAATTAGCGACCCCCTCACTCTCTGACGATGAGACTATTCTTTCTAGCTCATCCGAAGACGAGGAGCCAGCCGAAAAAGAAAAAAGCCCGCCTCCTATCCGTATCCTTCGGAAAAACACGTCTGACGCCATAATCGTCTATCCCCTAAATATCGATAGCTTCCGCGCTATCACTCAAAAACTGGATAAGCACCAAATTAATTACACCACAAATCAGCTCCAACAAGACAGAGACCTTGTCGTCGTCATCAGAGGTGTAATCGAATCCTTGTCTGAAGAATCCATCCTTGGGGAACTTCAGACTAAAATTCCTTCCGTTAAGCAAGTCCATCACATGAGGAAGAAAGACAAAATCTGGCCCCTAGTTGTCGTCCATCTGGACCCTTCTGCTCCTTCAGCGAAATCTATTTTCGACATTAAACATGTCGCTGGCCTTAGCGTTAAAGTTGAAGCCAAAAGGAAATCAAACCTCATCCCTCAATGCCGTCGCTGCCTCAAATTTTTCCACACGGCAAACTACTGCCATGCTCCCTGGTCTTGCGCCTTCTGCGCACGTAGCCACGCCACTGCTTCCTGCACCTTTCGCAACCAAAAAGATGCTACTCCTTCATGTGCCAATTGTAAAGGCCCGCACTGGGCCACCTACCGCGGATGCCCTGAAGTTCCACAAAAACCTGGATTCAAGTCACCTTTAAATCGCCGACACCCTAAACCCAATCCTACTGCCAACCCTCCTCCCCTTCCTAAAACTCGTATTGCTACCATTCCCGCCTCCTCTCAAAGGTCCTTCGCGAACGTAGTCTC
>NW_022875257.1:0-1385 GCF_010883055.1 Belonocnema kinseyi
ATACCCGCTACGATTTTTGGGCTTCAACCCTTAACGTCCAAAATCAACCCCTATCTGCCACTTAGATACAACTTTGTCAAAAATAACTTTTTTCAGAATTTTTAAACGGGAATAGAGTCTCTGATTTTTGGGCTCCTCGAAAATACCCGCTACGATTTTTGGGCTTCAACCCTTAACGTCCAAAATCAACCCCTATCTGCCACTTAGATACAACTTTGTCAAAAATAACTTTTTTCAGAATTTTAAAACGGGAATAGAGCCTCTGATTTTTGGGCTCCTCGAAAATACCCGCTGAGATTTTTGGGCTTCAACCCTTAACGTCAAAAATCATCCCCTCTCTGCCACGTAGATACAACTTCGTCAAAAAATAACTTTTTTCAGAATTTTACAACTGGAATAGAGTCTCTGACTTTTGGGCTCCTCGAAAATACCCGCTACGATTCTTGGGCTACAACACTTAACGTCAAAAATCATCCCCTCTTTGCCACGTAGATAGAAAATTAAATTTTTGGAAAAATGGCAGAAACTATGAAAAAAGTAATGAGACAAAAGTGACTCTTCTAAAAAGGGGAAAGCTCGTTCCAATTGGTCATGAAAAATTTTGCATGCGTATTTTTCGTTTCAATCGTAAGGAATAACATTCAAAATTTAAAAAAAATTCTTTTTAAAAAAACGACACAAGAGACGAAAAAAAATAAAAGAAAAAGGTGGTTTAATCGAAAAATATCTACAAGTTTGTCATAAACTCTGGTTATAAAAATATATTAAAAGTTTTTTAATTATACTTTTTGGAAAAACAACACAAGTGTAAATAGAATGTTTAATTATAATTTTTATACTAATAGCTTGCGCATTTTTAAAATAATAAAAAGAAGACAATGAAAATGCTACCTTGCCAATGCTAATATATATTATAAATGGTAATAATATAAATTTATTGAAATGATTTACATTTTTCGGGGTGGCTAAGAATAAAATGTAATGCAAAATAAGAAACAAATAATAATGATGATTTTGACGTTAAGGGTTGAAGCCCAAAAACGGTAGCGGATATTTTCGAGGAACCCAAAAATCAGACACCCTATTCCCGTTGTAAAATTCTGAAAAAAGTTATTTTTTGACAAAGTTGTATCTACGTGGCAGAGAGGGGTTGATTTTGGACGTTAAGGGTGGAAGCCCAAAAATCGTAGCGGGTCTTTTCGAGGAGCCCAAAAAGCAGAGACTCTATTCCCGTTGTAAAACTCTGAAAAAAGTTATTTTTTGACAAAGTTGTATCTACGTGGCAGAGAGGGGATGATTTTTGACGTTAAGGGTTGAAGCCCAAAAATCATAGCGGGTATTTTTGAGGAGCCAAAAAATCAGAGACTCTATTCCCGTTGTAAAAT
>NW_022875258.1:0-1073 GCF_010883055.1 Belonocnema kinseyi
AAGGGTTTCTGCTGAATATGGTTAGAAAAATAAATAGGCAGTCGCGGACAATTGTCCAGGGATGGTCCCGAAGGAATTAACCCCCAAGCGGAGGTGTGAAAACCGTGCCGAAAGCTGAATGGCAGCTGGGTGAGGTGTCCAGAACGGTGACTCTGGGATACCATGCTGAGCTACTCCGTAAAAGGGGCTACGTAAGCGCAACGCCTACTCTACCACAGCTAGAACAAGCCGGCAACAAACAAAGAGAGGCGACACTAACACCAACCGCGGGCAGGCATCCAATAGATGAAGAGCGATGCTTTACGACTCGGACAAACATCAACACCAAGGTTTCTCTCAAGCCTAAAGATCTGGCTGGAATGGATGACGAGCTTTGTGGACATTTTTCCGGTGAATCCGACCTCTGGGCTATCAATTATTGTGTGTATAATGCAGCGAGAGCTTTGGCCGATGCGAACCGTAAAACAAAACCAACGGCTGATCATAGGACCAAAAGACGAATGCATCAACTTGCCATAAAGATAGGCTGGGCAAGACAGTACGCGTCCCGCATTCAATGTGTGATTGACTACATCACATCTTGCAGGAATTTTACCGCTAAGGTTCGAAAGTTCGCGCGCGAACTCCGGACCCGTTATCATACACTTAACAAGTCAAATCTGCTGACCATCAGGCAGCATATTGTTGAGAGAATACGGATACTATCTGACGCTAAGAGAAGTCTAGAGCGGAGGGAGAGGTGGGTCAGAGAAAATCGACAGTTTCTCCCTGACCCATCTCGACTCTACCAAGACCCTCCACTTACTGTCGAACACCCACCCAAACCAGAGGAGGTCGAACTATTTTTGAGAGAAGTCTACGAAGCTCAGCATAGACTGGACGAAGACTCAGAAAATATAAATAGTTTCTACGAGTTATGTGTTGCCCTCATAACACCTGATAAAGAATGCCCACCCATTACTACCGAGGAAGTGAAAAAAATATTAAGAGGGATGAAGAACTATTCCGCACCGGGACCAGATTGTATCAAAACCTTCTGGTGGAAGAAGTTTTCTTCAACCCATCAGCATTTG
>NW_022875259.1:0-2752 GCF_010883055.1 Belonocnema kinseyi
TTAAATTCGCTTGAATTTAAAGGAATTCAAGGGTTGTTGTCAAATTTTTCTGAGAATATTGCAAACCCGAAATTTTATTCTAACAAATCGCTATATACCAATTTCTTGAAAGTTTGATTTAGTAAACTTAATCTTGTTGAGTTCGAAATACTAGAGTTTCATTAAGAATTTTTATATTTTAATGAAAAATCTGATTTATAAAAAAATTCTGATTTATAAAAAAAAACTCTGCTGTAATATTGAGAAAGCTATTTCCGTTGAGAATAATAATTAAGATTTTCTTTTGATTATTACTGTGATTCATTTGTTATAATCGTTCGAATTTTTTGGTTTAATTTTATAAAAGTTGCATTTATTTTTATTTCAAATCAATAATTGCAAAAATGATAAATAATTAATTTCAATAGATGTATTTTTCAAACATAACAATTTATTTTATTTGTTTAATTAATATTTAATTAATATTATGGTTTCGCCTTTGCCGTGCACACTTATTTTATTTCTCCTGCTTAATGTGAATTAAATATTTGCAATCAAAAGTTTTAAAAAATCTGTTTTAATGTTTCCTGTCATGTTATATAAATTTTTATCATTTTAATCTCCATCATTACGGTCGACGCTTTAAATGAAAAAGATAATTTTTAAACAAAACTGTTAAAATTATCACCGAGAAGCATAACTTTTTAACAAGATTGCTAAGATTTCAAGAAAATACGAAAACTCCTGATCAAATAGTTGAGTGTCCAAACAATAACAATAAGGTTTCAACAAAGAAGAGTAATTTTCTACTAAAATAATAACTAAAAGAAAATTCATAAATTGTTATCCAAATCATTTCAATTTTATGCAAGAAACATTTCAATTTTTTATGAAAAAAAACTTTTTTATAGTTTAATAGATTCTTTTTTATTAAATAGATTATTTTTAGATTCAGTAGATTAATTTTTAACCACACAGATGCATTTTCAGCCAAAAAAGATAATGCATTCTTATAACTGAATTTTTGACGAAATGGATGAAGTTTTAACTGAAGAAATGAATTTTACATTACGTAAAATTTGTATCCAGAAACATGACCTTTCAACAAATTAGTTTTACTTTTAGCCAAGAATTGAGGTTTTCAACTAAAGAGATAATTAATGAACAAAAATTTTTAATCGCAAACAAACAATTGATTTCTTAGAAAATTAGTTCAATGTTTATCAGAAACAGATAAACTTTCATAGCAAAGAGACAACCAAAAGGTTCAAATTTCAACTTTTACAAAAAAAAAAAAAAAACGATTTTTCAGTTATATTAATTATCTTCAAGCAAAAGAAATTTTCACTGAAAAAGATAAGATTTTTTTGTATGAGGACAGGAATTCTACCAAAGACCCAAAATTGTTAATCTTAAACAAAATAGTTGATATTGTATTATAAAAAGCTTTTTATTTAAATAAAGATAATTGTTAAATTTATCTAAAAAATGCTTTTTGTTGTCTTTCTGAACGAAAAATATTAAATATTTTATAAAAGAGACGAATTTTCTTTAAAAAATACATTTTCTAACCCACGAATATAAATTTACAAAAAAAATGTACAATTATATAATTGTATTTTTAATCAAACACATTAATTTTCTATTGCCAATTTTTAAGTAAAATTATGAATCTTTAAAGAAAAAAGTGCATGTTTAACAAAATAGTTTAACTTTTAAATAAATAATTGACTATTCAACCGCAAAATTAAAATTTTCAATGCAAAATGTAATTGTTGATAATTAAACTAAAAAATCTATCAAAAAAGGAAAAAAATTAACCAAAAAATATTTTTTAGTCAAAAAAGAAAAAAATATGTAGGCGAATTATAATTTGTAGAGAAATATAAATTCCAGTGCAAAATACAAATCTCTAATAAACATTGATTATTTTATCTTCAAAATAATATAAAAACTTAAAAATTGTGATTGGAAATCTTCAATAAGCTCCATTTAATTCGATGTTTTTAAAAGTATTTTTAATTTCTGAATTATTTAAAAAAATTTTAAACTTTTATGCATATTTGAAGATGAATCCAAATTTTGCTAAGATTTTGAAAAAATTTTGTAAAATAGAAAAAATTTTAGAAAATCTTCCAGATTGTTCTTTGACAATTTTGGAAAACTTTTGAATAGTTCCCAAATCCTTCTAAATATCGTATGTACATTACTTTCGTAAAATAAACAATTATTCTTAATTTTCCTGCAGGTTTTAGAAATTTTTCTGTATTCTCTTCAAACCTTTCGAAGTTCTCAAAAATTGTATACGTTTTTGTTTCAGATCTTAGAAAATCTACTTTTCTTTTTAATTGTTGAGATCCTTTAAAGTAAAAAATTTTTCTTAAAACGTAAAGGAATATTATTTTATGAAGTAGAACATTTACCGTTGACTGAATATTTGCTTCTTATCGCTTACCTTTATAATTCTTATCACTATCATTATAAGATGCCCTATATATTTATTTTCGAGAAAAAAAATTATTAACAACCTTGCAGCATCTAATTTTTGAAAATAATTTTTATTTTTCAAAATAAAGGAAAGAAGCAGGTATTTATTTTTTGTTCAGCCCAATTCTTGTGTTCCAGAAATAAAATTTTTCACATTTAATACCTATTAGACAGTTTAAAATCATGTTACAATTTTTTTTAATTGAACTAATGGTGTGTAGGATTATGCTTTACATGCTCTACTCTAAAACTCGACAGGATTTTATAATTGCAGCCTACTGGAGAT
>NW_022875260.1:0-1679 GCF_010883055.1 Belonocnema kinseyi
GGAGCTCTTCTTAATATTTTGACACCAAAATCATGTCGATACACCTTACCGACTGCGAGTAAAGCCACCCACGCTTTAACTTGACAGACTGTACATTTATCAAAGTTTTGAAGGATTGTGCTTTACACACTTGATACCCCATAACTCTTTGTGATTAGTTCCTTTGAGGTCACTGGACATTCCGTGATTTCTTCTGCCGTCAATTTCTCAACCGCGCCACTATTCACGTTTATTTTCACGCGTACTGATTGTCCTATAACAGGTGTATATATTGCACGAAGAACTGTGTGTTTGGATAATGTTTTTTCCAATAATGCGCAGACGTCGCCATTGGACGTAGATAAGACAATTTTTTCTTCGGTTGGCATAGGATTCAGGACATGAGTTCTTGCTCTCAATTGAATTGGTTTATCCAGAGGAAAAACGTACCAATCACGAAGAGTTGGCGCAGCAGGTAGTGCGGAGTCGCTAGAATAATTAAGTGTGGCAAGAGAATAAGTCGTGTCTAGAAAATGTCTGACAGGAGAAGAAGAAGAAGGTCCACAGTGATTGACGCGAGGATTAAGGTCACCAGCCGGTAAATCCTTTGACCGAGAACTCAATTCTGAAACAAAAAAATACAGGATTACATAATTGTTTTGAGTAATACAGAACTGTGTGATGGTAAACCATTAGTTGTAAATAACGTCGTAATTAAGGGTCCGAATTCCATGAACGCCTTTAAGTTTTTCTCGTTTACTGCCTTAGGCCCATGTGAAAACTTTTCAAACAAATTGAATCCTTTGAAAGTATACCTTCTCATAGCAAACTGAAATCTACATTTTTGTTTTACAAAAAATATGTAGCTTCTGCCGTTTTCGCAGTTTTTGTAGTTATTATACAAACACAAATTTTTGCCCAAGTCGCAAAAATGTAAAAATTATTGTCAGCAGGTGGCGTTTCATAACTGCCAAGGTTAATTTTTTTGCAGGTAAATGGTACGAGGGTAGTTCAATAAGTCCTTAGAACGAAGTATAAAAACAATTTTTTTTGGGTAATTTTTTTTTTATTTTTCAACATAATCTCCTTGGAGCTCTATACACTTGGTCAATCGCTTTTCAAGTTTTTTTAATCCTTCAGAAAAGTGCGTTTTCGGAAGTTCCTCAAAATAAGTACTTACAGAGGCAATGACGTCTTCGTTGTCTGGAAATCTCTGTCGACCGAGCCATTTTTTCAAGTTTGGAAATAAGAAAAAATCACTGGGGGCTAAATCTGGTGAATACGGTGGGTGTTCCACCAATTCGAATTTTAGTTCTTCAATTTTAGCCATTGAAACGAAGCATGTGTGAACTCGGGCGTTGTCGTGATGAAAGAGAATTTTTTTTTCGCCAAATGTGGTCGTTTTTTTTAAATTTCTTCTTTCAGCTGCTCTAATAATGATGCATAATATTCACCAGTGATTGTTTTACCCTTTTCCAAGTAGTCAATAAGTATAATTCCACGTGCATCCCAATAAACTGTAGCCATAACCTTACCAGCTGACTTTACGGTCTTTGCCTTCTTTGGAGCTGGTTCGCCTGTTGAAATCCACTGTTTGAATTGTTCCTTTGTCTCAGGAGTGTAATGGTGTATCCATGTTTCATCCACAGTCACAAAACGACGAAAAAATTCCTCACGATTCCGACTTATGCGCGCCAAAA
>NW_022875261.1:0-3499 GCF_010883055.1 Belonocnema kinseyi
GAATTAATCTCTTTCATTAAAAAATTCAACTATTTTGTTGAACATTATTCCATTTTCGACAGAAGCTTTCACCAATTAAATTAAAAACTCGATTTTTAATTTCAAAATTTTTACTATTAAATTTCGCAATCAGAATTAATCTCTTTCATTAAAAAAATTCAACTATTTTGTTGATCATTATTCCATTTTCTACAGAAACTTTCATCGATTGAATTAAAAACTGGATTTTTAAATTGAAAATTTTTACTATTAAATTTAGCAATCAGAATTAATCTCTTTCATAAAAAAATTCAACTATTTTCTTGAACATTATTCCAATTTCTTCAGAAACTGTCATCGATTAAATTAAAAACTCGATTTTTAATTTTAACAATTTTACTATTAAATTTGGCAAACGGAATTAATCTCTTTCACTAAAAAATTCAACTATTTTGTTGAACATTATTCCATTTTCGACAGAAAGTTTCATCGATTAAATTAAAAACTCTATTTTTAAATTAAAGTTTTTCAGTATTAAATTTGACAATCGGAATTAATCTCTTTCATTGAAAAATTCAACTATTTTGTTGAACATTATTCCAATTTCCACGGAAACTTTCATCGATTAAATTAAAAACTCGATTTTTAATTTGAAGATTTTCACTATTAAATTTGACAATCGGAATTAATTTGTTTCATTAAAAAATTCAACTATTTTGTTCAACATTATTCCAATTTCGACAGAAACTTCCATCGATTAAATTAAAAACCCGATTTTCTATTGGAAAATGTTCACTATTAAATTTGGCAATCGGAATTAATCTATTTCATTAAAAAATTCAACTATTTTGTTGAACATTCTTCCATTTTCGACAGAAACTTTCATCGATTAAATTAAAAACTCGATTTTCTATTTGAAAATTTTTACTATTAAATTTCGCAATCAGAATTAATCTCTTTCATTAAAAAATTTAACCATTTTGTTGAACATTATTCCAATTTCCACAGAAACATTCATCGATTAAATTAAGAACTCGATTTTTAATTTGAAAATTTTTACTATTAAATTTCGCAATCAGAATTCATCTCTTTCAATAAAAAATTCAACTGTTTTTTGGAACATTATTCCAATTTCGACAGAAACTTTCATCGATTAAATTAAAAACACGATTTTTAATTTGAAGATTTTTGCTGTTCAATTTCGCAACCAGAATTAATCTCTTTCATTAAAAAATTCAACTATTTTGTTGAACATTATTCCAATTTCGACAGAAACTTTCATCGATTAAATTAAAAACTCGATTTTTAATTGGAAAATTTTTAATATTAAATTTAGCAATCAGAATTAATCTCTGTCATTAAAAAATTCTACTATTTTGTTGAACATTATTCCATTCTCGACAGAAACTTTCATACATTAAATTAAAAACTCGATTTTTAATTTAAAGATGCTCACTATTAAATTTGACAATGGGAATTAATCTCTTTCATTAAAAAATTCAACTATTTTGTTGAACATTATTCCAATTTCGACAGAAACTTCCATCGATTAAATTAAAAACTCGATTTTTAATTTTCAAGTTTTCACTATTAAATTTGGCAATCGGAATTAATCTCTTTCACTAAAAAATTCAAATATTTTTTTGAACATTATTCCATTCTCGACAGAAACTTTCATCGAGTAAATTAAAAACTCGATTTTTAATTTGAAGATTTTTACTATAAAATTTAGCAATCAGAGTTAATCTCTTTCATTAAAAAATTCAACTATTTTGTTGAGCATTATCCAATTTCGACAGAAACTTCCATCGATTAAATTAAAAACTAGATTTTTAATTTGCAAATTTTCACTATTAAATTTGGCAATCGGAATTAATCTCTTCCGTTAAAAAATTCAACTATTTTGTTGAGCATTATCCAATTTCGACAGAAACTTCCATCGATTAAACTAAAAACTCGATTTTTAATTGGAAAATTTTCACTATTAAATTTGGCAATCGGAATTAATTTGTTTCAGTAAAAAATTCAACTATTTTGTTGAACATTATTCCATTGTCGACAGAAACTTCCATCGATTAAATTAAAAACTCGATTTTTAATTTGCAAATTTTCACTATTAAATTTGGCAATCGGAATTAATCTCTTTCATTAAAAAATTCAACTATTTTGTTGAACATTATTCCATTGTCGACAGAAACTTCCATCGATTAAATTAAAAACTCGATTTTTAATTTGCAAATTTTCACTATTAAATTTGGCAATCCGAATTAATCTCTTTCACTAAAAAATTCAACTATTTTGTTGAACATTATTCCATTCTCGACAGAAACTTTCATCGAGTAAATTAAAAACTCTATTTTTAACTTGAAGTTTTTCAGTATTAAATTTGGCAATCGGAATTAATCTCTTTCATTAAAAAATTCAACTATTTTGTTTAACATTATTCCAATTTCGACAGAAACTTTCATACATTAAATTAAAATCTCGATTTTTAATTTGAAGATTCTCACTATTAAATTTGACAATGGGAATTAATCTCTTTCATTAAAAAATTCAACTATTTTGTTGAACATTATTCCAATTTCGACAGAAACTTTCATGGATTAAATGAAAATCTCGATTTTCTATTTGAAAATTTTTACTATTAAATTTCGCAATCAAAATTAATCTCTTTCATTAAAAAATTCAACTATTTTGTTGAACATTATTCCAATTTCGACAGAAGCTTTCATCGATTAAATTAAAAACTCGATTTTTAATTGGAAAATTTTCACTATTAAATTTGGCAATTGGAATTAATCTCTTTCATTAAAAAATTCAACTATTTTGTTGAACATTATTTCATTTTCGACAGAAACTTTCATCGATGAATTGAAAAACTCGATTTTTAATTTGAAAATTTTTAGTATTAAATTTCGCAATCAGAATTAATCTCTTTCATTAAAAAATTCATTTATTTTGTTGAAAATTATTCCAATTTCGACAGAAATTTTCATCGATTAAATTAAAAACTCGATTTTTAATTTGAAAATTTTCACTATTAAATTTGGCAATCGGAATTAATCTCTTTCATTAAAAAATTCTACTGTTTTGTTGAAAATTATTCAAATTTCGACAGAAACTTTCATCGATTAAATTAAAAACTCGATTTTTAATTCGAAAATTTTTACTATTAAATTTAGCAATCAGAATTAATCTCTTGCATTAAAAAATTCAACTATTTGGTTGAACATTATTCCATTTTCGACAGAAACTTTCATCGATTAAATTAAGAACTCGATTTTCCATTGGAAAATGTTCACTCTTAAATTTGGCAATCGGAATTAATCTATTTCATTAAAAAATTCAACTATTTTGTTGAATATTATTCCATTTTCGACTGAAACTTTCATCGATTAAATTAAAAACTCGATTTTCTATTTGAAAATTTTTACTATTAAATTTCGCAATCAGAATTAATCTCTTTCATTAAAAAATTCATTTATTTTGTTGAAAATTATTCCAATTTCGACAGAAATTT
>NW_022875262.1:0-1126 GCF_010883055.1 Belonocnema kinseyi
GGTGTTTCAGCGCACCAAAATCCTTCGGAAATACTATAGCAGGTTTCTGATATAAAAAATGAGCAATTATTTATACACCTGTGCGATTCGTTGTGAGATTCAGTTAAAAAATGGACAGAATTAAAACAAAGAAAGAATATTAAAACGCATGAAATCTGTCGTTTGCCTGGTCAAACAGTCACTAATAAAAATTAACAAGACACTGTTAGTTCTAGGAACATTTTCTATGAGTTTAAAATGATTTAACTATTAATTCTTTTAATTTAAAACATAATCATTTACCATCTATAAAGATTCTAAAAAAATTGAGTTTCACAAACACATAATTAAAAATTCATAAAATTTAAACGGTACTATTTTAAAAAATTGACTATAGTTGCTCTTACATATTATTCACTTTTTAACTAAAAAATCCTTTACTTTTATGTCTGTAAATTTAAAAATATTGTTCAATTAGGCTGATGCAGTGTACATATTAATATGAGAATTACGTTTAATCACAAAAATAATTTAAAAGTTTAGATTGATGCAATTCTTACTACAATAATATATCTCCGATAATAATTCGTGAAATATAACAGTGGCGATTTTTATGGCCAGTTTAGATAAACAAATCCAACATTTTCGGTAGTGGAAAAAAATCGATTTCTAAATTAAAATAGTTTGAGACCTTTGTGACTAATTTGGACATTCAACTTCATCCCAAGCTATTTGAATGGAAATAATGAATTAGTTGTGATTGGTTTTCCAAAATTTAAAATTTATTTATCTAATTTGGTCAAGAAAATATAAATTGTTATATTTTACCAAATATTATCAAACATATATTATCTTCAAAGATATTTGGAGAAATCCACGTATTGTGTTGAAAGTTCGTATTTTTGTTTTTTTTTCGTGAAAAATTACTCTTTTTATTTCAATCTCTTTTCGAGTGAAAATTAAATGCCTTGACTGAAAAATGAACTATCCTATTTGAAGTTTAAATTTTGTCTTTTTTATTTTAAAATTTGTTTTGTTTTTGAAGGGTAATTTATTTTTTTAACTTAAAATTCCACTTTTTTGGATCCGTATCGCTTTCATCCCGATCCTGTTTCATTCAATAATAACGTTCGACGATGGGATGATC
>NW_022875263.1:0-1122 GCF_010883055.1 Belonocnema kinseyi
TCATCTGAATTTTTAAATTGAAAGTGTTCGATAATTTTAGATTGAAACCTCTCAAATTATTTAGTTAGAAATTAAAATCGTACAACTTTAAGTTTTATTTATCTTTTTATAATTTGTCACCCCTCCCCCCAATTATTTTTTTTTATAATAAAATAACGCCCGATTATTGTAAAAATTAACAAATATATATTAAAGCTTCACTCAAGGTAATTTTTGTCCAAAAAGCTTGTTCCTGAATAAATTATATCTTATTGTTTTCGATTTCGTTCTGTTACTTAGGGATTGTGTTTTTCATAGAAATAATTGAAATGTGGTTTTTTCACGTTTATAAAATTATAATTGAAGGTCACTCGGGGTAATTTTCTGTGAAAAATATTGATTTGGAAAGAATATTTGTCAAACAACAGAATGGATTTTTTCGTCCGAGATACAAACGTAAATTGTACTATAGTAAAAACAACTGGAAAAATTTAGACGAAAGCCAAATTTGGTAAAGAAAACAAACATTTGTCGACCTATAAATACGAATTTTATTCCCCGAAAGATTTTTATAAAAATCTCTTCGACAGACTTGTATTGCAACAATTTAATTGAAGAAAAATATTAGTTATAAAAATAAAAATAGTACAAATTTTACATACAATTCTTAAAATAAAAAATCTGAGTGTCAAAGCACAATCCAGTCCGACTATTCTTGCGAAAGTTGTACGATATACAGACAACCACAACATCAATAACAACGACGACGTAGCCGCCAGAGAGACAGACAGATACCGATTTAAAAAGTTGTTTTTCTGATTCAAGGAGCCTCAAAATGTCGAAATTTCATGAAATTCGCGGAAGTCATTTTTCGCATAAAACTCTTCTCATTATGGATGAGAATGTGATAAAATAATCATGGGGCCTTGAAAAAGTAACGATTTTCGCCTCATGACTTTTTTCCATATCAAGCTTTTTTGCTTCAAATGTCCATGAAATCCTTTAACTTTGGTAAGTTTGATTTTATCAAAAAAAGGTGTCAGGATAAATTGTGGGTCCGGATGCAATAAGGGCACATAAAATTTTTTCGTGCGAAAACGAAGTCCCCTGGAGGCTTTAGAAAAAATTTTCGAATTTTAATTT
>NW_022875264.1:0-2240 GCF_010883055.1 Belonocnema kinseyi
GGTGAAATGTTACTGAAAGTAAATGGAAATAAAATTACTTTGTTTACATTAATATTACTACTAGAGAAGTAATACTCACATTACCCCCAATAACGTTAAAAGAATATGATTTCCCAACCATTTTTTCTGAAAAATCTATTAATATAGTTGAAAATAAACAGAATTCAAACGAAGGTCGGTTAAGTCGACTGGTGTTAACCAGTGTGGTTAACATCGAGTGGTGTTAACTGATGATATACCTGTATTTAAGAAAGGATATCGGCATCCACATATTCATAAGGAGGTGATAGCTAAAGAAACTAAATATCTGTTGGAAAATAAATCAATATCACCGTCAGATTCCCCATATAAATCACCTGTTTGGGTGGTACTCAAAAAACCTGACCCTCGGGGCAATAAAAGATGGCGTATGGTAATAGATTATATAGGGTTGAATGAGAAAACAATAGGGGATGCTTATCTTCTTCCAAACATTATAGATATCCTTGATAAATTAGGGGGTGCTAAATATTTTTCATTCCTTGACCTTGCAGAGGTTTTCACCAAATTGAAGTCGAACCTGCCGACAGGTACAAAACTGCCTGTTCCACCCCGTCTGGATTGCAAGGCACTGAGATGTTCGTAAACATGGATGACATTGTAATTTATGCAAAGTCATTAAAAGAACACAGCGAAAAATTAGAAAAACTATTAGGACGTCTTAAAACTGCAAATATTGTTTTGCAACCGGAAAAATGCAAATTTCTTCGTAAATAAATAGGGTATTTAGGGCATATAATATCACAAGAGGGTATGAAGCCGGATTGTAAAAAGCTAAAAGCTGTTAGACAACTTCCTCAGCCTAAATGTAAAAAGAATGTTAAACAGTTTTTGGGGTTGGCTGGATATTCTAGACGTTTTGTGTTAGGATTTGGTATAATTGCTAAACCATTAAACAATCATCTCAAAAAGGGAGATGTTTTTAATTGAACCACTGATGCTTAGGAAGTTTTTGATAAATTAAAAGATATTTTATGTTCAGAGCCATTATTACAGTATCCTGTTTCACGCAACCATTTATAGTAACGACTGATGCATCTGAATATGCTCTGGGGGCTGTTTTGAGTCAGGATCCTATCGGTAAGGATTTGCCAATAGCTTACGTCTCGCGCGCTCTGCAAGGGGCTCAATTAAAGTACAATGTTACAGAAAAAGAATTACTTGCAGTTATTTTTGTTGTCACTCAATTTCGCCCTTATATTTATGGTGGAAAATTTATATTAGTCACGGACCATCGTCCTTTAGTGTGGTTGCACCAATTAAATGATCCTACTTTGGGATCCAGATTGGCAGGATGGAAGATAAAGTTAAGAGAATATGAATTTCATGTTCAGCATAAACCAGGGAGAGTAAACTCAAATGCAGATGCACTATCACGAAATCCGATAGTTGAGTCAGTAAAAGATGATAATATGGACATAGATTCGGAAGTCTCGGAGGATGAGGATCAGTGTGGTGCGGGAGTGCACGCCGTTGATGGTGCTGAAACTCCTCCTCCGGAGAATGAATTTTGGAATCATAAATTTCCAGTAGAGAGGTTGTTCTTGCTTTCTTCTATAAATGAAAGGAATGTTGAGAAAATAAATTTTTGTACCAAGATTGGCACCGGCACAAATGTGGGTGCCGAGGGGTTGGAAAGTGACATCAGTCCTTTACCTGAATCAGATTTAAAAAACGAATATATCCTAACATAGCAAGATTGTTTATCAAAATATTCGGGTGCAATTCCGCTAGCAAAGATAGATGCTCCTACAATTGCAGTTGCTTTCGCTGAGCATTTTATATGCAGATTTGGATGTCCTGAATCAATTCAGACAGATCAAGGACAGGCTTTGCAGAAAACTGTAAAATAACTCAATTTAAATCTTCTGCTTACCATTCACTATCTCGGGGAGCTCTTGAGCGAAGACACCACCCTTTTGTGGAATATCTTCGCCATTATTGTGGGAAATCGAATTGGGATTTGCGGTTGCCGTATGTCATGTTTTAATTTAATACTTCTGTTGATGAATCTACTGGTGTAACTCCCCATGAAGTGGTATACGGAAGAAAGGCAATTTTTCCTTCTGAATTTGCCGATGAACAAATCCCCATGACATATGTCAAATTAGTTGACGATATTCTCAACAGGTTGATTATCGTTGAATCCATGATCCATTTTCGACTCGAGGCTGCAAAACGAAGATGTAAAAAATATTATG
>NW_022875265.1:0-2625 GCF_010883055.1 Belonocnema kinseyi
GATTTCTGCATATATTTTATAGCCGACTGACATGAGAGTGATCCCTCTGTATTCCTCTACCTTCTTTCCTTCCCCTTTCTTGACAAGCGGTACCACCAGTCCGTCGTCCACTCTTCCGGCCAACCTTCTCCTTTCCATACCTTGTTGCAGATCTTCCACATCCCATCCCTAATCCCTGCTCCTCCAAACTTCATCGCTTCGTTCTCCATCCCATCTTCTCCCGCCGCCTTGTTTCTTTTTAACCTATTTATTGCTTCATCCACTTCTTTTCTTGTTATCTCGTTCCCTTCCTCCATTTCTCCTCGGACTATCCTACACTTTTCCCCTTTGATCTTATTTTGCTCACCCCCTAATAGACCCTTAAAATAATCCGTCCATTCCTTCATTTCTATGTCTTCGTTAACGCCCTTCCTTTCCCCTCTATCCCTATTTATCACATCCCACACCCTACCTTCTTTGATGGCTTTTTCTACCTCTGCTTTATATTCTTCCTTTCCCCTCTGTCTTTTTATTTCCAGCATCTTCTCATGTTCTTTTTTCCTCCTGTTATACTCCTCCTTCTCCATTTCCCCTCTTCTCTATTTGCTCACACACTCTTTTATTCTCTCTTTACTCTCCCAGCATTCCTCGTCCCACCAGCCTCTCTTTCCCCCTACACTTTCTTCATTAGTATCCAGCTCATCCTTTACCTTTTCAATGGACCCCTTCAACCTTTCAACTAACGAGTCTATTCCCTCCTCTTTTTCATCCCTAACCTTCTCCTTTTCCATCTTTTCTTTAAACTCTTTTAATTTATGTACCCCCCAGATTCCCATTTTCGTGTTTCGTTCGCACCCTTTTTTCTTTCTCCCTCTGCCGCGCTTACTGACGCCTCTTCTTAGTGTAACTATGACCGGGAAGTGCTCGGAACCTATCTCATTCCCTACCTTCATACTCCCTATCATATGCTGCATTCTTTCTTCAGCCAGGATATAGTCTATTACTGTTGCTCCCTTTCCTATGAATGTGAACTCCCGTTCCTCATCTCCTTTCATATTGCCATTGCATATAAACCATCCTGTTTCTCCTATAATGTCTAGTAACTTCCTCCCCTTCCTGTCCGTCTCTCTATGTTTGGAGTTCCTTATAAATGCTTCCTGTTCTTCATCCCATAACCCTCCCCCTTGTTCGCCAGTCCATGCATTTAAGTCCCCCCCCTATTTAAACCAATTCTTCCTTCTTTTCCTCCATCCACCTCCTTATTACTCTCCAGCCTTCCTCTTCCCCTCTTCTTCTGTATACAACACCACTGCTATTTCTACTTTCCCAAATATAATTTTTCTTATCATTGTTCCATCCTTTTCCTCCATGTTCCCATCTTTTCTCTCTTTTACTGCTAATTCTTTTTTCACCCCTGACACCATGCCGCCCATCCGTCTCCCTTTAACGTGTTCCTTTCTTGCTTCTTACATTGTCCACACATAACCTTTCGGTAACATCTTTTTTATTCCCTTCCAGTCCTTCTCATCTGCCCAAGTTTCACTCATCATAATCACATCCCACTTTTCTAACTCCTCCCAGAATCCTTTGTTCTTGTTCTTCAAATCTGACACATTCCAGAAAGATATTTTCACGTTTCTCTCTTCCCCTCCCTCTTCTTTCCTCTTTACTTTGTTTCCCCTTTGCCGCTTGGGAACCCCTCTGATTTATTTCTAGCCTCTTTTTCGTCTCCAATCCCCCTACCTTTCTCAAGACTTTTTCCTTTTTTCCTTAATTCTTCTAACTCTTCATCCCAGCACCATTCCTCCCCATTTATCCATAACCTGTCTCTCCCTATCCATACCATATGTCCCTTTTTCCTCTCTACCCAAGCCCTCTGCTCTATTTGCCATCTCCTTTTCCTCTCCCTCCATGTCAGATCTTCTTCAATTCTTTCCCTTCTTCCTCTCAATAATTTTTTTCTCTTCATAATTTTCTTTTTCTCCTCCTCACTCCCCACTTTTACTAGAAACATTCCTTCTTTTCCTTCTTTTGACCCTCCTATTCTCTTGACTCCTTCTACCCTTACCTGCACTCTGATATCTCGAAAAAGATTTGTTATTTCCACTTCTCCTGTTTCACTCTCCACTTTAAATCTCTTGACTACTATGTTATTTTTCCTCTTTGCCCTTTCTTCCCCTTCTAATCTTCTTTCGATCTCACTGAGTCTTTTCTTCAATCTTTCATTCTCACTTCGGACGTTCTTTTCATTCCCTTGAACTATTTCCCCATTTTCTGTTTTTCCCCCATATGCTCATTCCTAATTTCTAGACTGGATACCCGCTCTTCCAACTGCTTTATTTCTCTAGATCTCTGTTCGTCAACCTCTCTCTGTCTATTCTCAATGCTCTCTAGCTTACCCCAAACCTTGTCTTTCTCCTCCTTCCAACGTTTATCCGATTCTTCCCATTTTTCTCTGACCTTTTCACTTCGCCCCTTACATCGGTTCCCTGCCTATTCATATCCCTATTCAGTTCATCCAATCTCTTTCTTGTTTCCTCTCTAAAGCCTTTAATGAGAGCTTCCAATTTTTCAAACATTCCCCCATCCCCCCCCTCTCTCTCTGTTGTTTTCCTTTTAATTCTCACTCTCTTGTTCTCCTGGTCC
>NW_022875266.1:0-1064 GCF_010883055.1 Belonocnema kinseyi
AATGAAGCCTACTCGTAGAAAGAGAAGCAAACTCTTAATTTTTTAATTGAAATCCTTTCAATAATTAATGGTTCTTGTAAATTTACAAAGCAACATAGAAAAGTCATCGAATGGACATTCGTTGTTGATTTCGAACACAAATTAACTCGTAGGATAAACGGCAAACTCTTAATTTTCTAATTAAAATTGTTTTAATAATTAATATATCTTGTAAGTTTACAAAGCGATATATAGAAGAGTCTCCGGATAGACATTCTTAGTCGACTGCGTAAATCAATTGACTTGTAGAAAAAAGGGCAAACTCTTAATTTTTAAATTAAAATTGTTTAAATAATTAATAATTCTTGTTAATTTGCAAAGCAATATAGAAAAGAGTCATCGGATAGAAATTCTTAGTTGACTTCGAAAACAAATTGACTTGTAGAAAAAAGGCCCAACTTTTAATTTTTAAATTAAAATTGCTTAAATAATTACAAGTTCTTGTAAATTTTCAAAACAATATAGAAAATTGTCACCGGATAGACATTCTTAGTCGACTCCGTAAGCAAATTGACTTGTAGAAAAAAGGGCAAACTCTTAGTTTTTAAATTAAAATTGTTTAAACAATTGATAGTTCTTGTGAATTTACAAAGCAACATAGAAAAAAGTCATCGTATAGACATTCTTCTCTGAGTTCAAAAACAAATTGATTCGTAGGATTAAGGCCAAACTTTAAATTTTTTCATTAAAATTGTTTAAATAATTAACAGTTCTTGTAACTTTTGCAAAGCAATAGAGAAAAGTCATACGATACAAATTCTTAGTTGACTCCGTAAACAAATTGACTTGTAGAAAAAAGGGCGAACTCTTAATTTTTTAATTAAAATTGATTAAATAATTATTTCTTTTGTAAAGCAACGTAGAAAAGAGTGAGTTGACTCCGGGAACAAATTCACTCGTAGAAAAAAGGCAAACTCTTAATGTTTAAATTAAAATTGTTTAAATAATTAATGGTTCTTATAAATTTACAACGCAACATAATAAATTAAACATATTCTTTAAAGAAGAGCAATTTATAAACATTG
>NW_022875267.1:0-1092 GCF_010883055.1 Belonocnema kinseyi
AACCTCAACATTTTTTGAACGTTCGAACTTTTTTAATACATAAAATATCGGTCTCAAACTTTGAGAAATGCAAGAGCCGAAAGAAAACTACGTTTAAGTACAGAGCTTGATAATAAAAGATGTAAAAAAATATATTTTAACAATCGATGCCAACGGCATCAGCCGGTAACGTTGTACACGAAAATACGAAACCTGGCGGCCACTAGGCCAGGCTCTAGAGGTTTCGTATTTTCGTGTACAACGTTACCGGCTGATGACTTTGGAATTGATTGTTAAAATATATTTTTTTACATCTTTTATTATTAAACTTTGTACTTAAACGTAGTTTTCTTTTGGCTCTTGCATTTCTCAAAGTTTGAGACCGATATTTTATGCATAAAAAAAGTTCGAACGTTCAAAAAATGTTGAGGTTCAGAAAAAAGATGAAATAATTTTCAGTGAAGTTTCTACCAAAATGCAGTACCTAAACGTACTTTATTGCACTCTAATACATTTCCCAAAGTTTCAGCTCGATATTTTATTTACAAAAAAAGTTCTCAGGTTCAAAAAAAACATTCAGTGAACTGAAAAACTGTGGTCGATAATATAGGTATTTAGCTGTGTCACATGCCCTCAAAACATTTTTACATTTATAACTTTGCAATACTTGATTATTTTAAAAAATACCACATATATAAGTCGATGAGTAATTTATATTACGGTTTCGTATATTTTCCACTAATTCTAAAATTATTAATTATAATTTTCATTCTATATATTGTCTATATATAGTTCTTTAATATTATAATTTTTTATTTTTATTTTGTGGTCTGCAATTTCTACGGATTTTTTTAGACTTTGTCTAATCAAGTTTTCGTATGTATTTTCCAATTTCTTAATTATTATATATTCTAACGTTTTTATAAATATATATTTATAATTCCAAGTGATAGGAAAATTGTTCTTTCGGTTTTTAGATGTTAAGACGACAGGTCCAAGTCAGATTACGTTTCGCATTGGCAAACAAAATTAGACAAACAGAATTTCACTGACACATTCATAAAAAATATCATATTCCATAAAATATATTTTAAAATAAACTTTAAATTATTA
>NW_022875268.1:0-1336 GCF_010883055.1 Belonocnema kinseyi
AATTGATTTTTTTCAACTGAAAATTTTACTATATTATCGAAAATTAATTTCTTTCTCAAACCATAAATTATTTAACTGAAAATTTAACAATTTATTTTTTCAATAGGAAATTAAACTTTATGTTGATACTTATTATTTTGGATTGATAATTAATTTATTTTGTTGTAACTTGATTTTTTTGGTTAAATGTCTACCAATTTAATTAAAAATCTATTTTTCTGGTAGAAAATTTAACGAGTTTGCTGAAAATTCGATTTTCTTCTTGGATTCAAAATTAATATTTACTTACTCAGGGATTTGGTTCCAAATTTATTTATTTACTTGAAAACATTCTGGGTTAAAAATTTAACTTTTTGAATGACAATTGGTTCATTTGGTTGAAAATTTTAATATTTAATTATTGATTATAGAGAGCTGAAGATTTATCTTTTTTAGTAGAAAACTAAATTTTTTGGTTGATACTTAATCTCTTGTATTAAGAATCCCTCTATTTGATTCGAACTTCATTTTTTTGGTTAAATAATTACCATTTTAATGAATCTTTAACAACAAAAATGAATTTTTAATTAAATATACGAATTTTCAATCGAAAAGATTATTTTTAGCCAAGAAAGGAATGTATTACCAACAAGAATTAATTTTTAACAAATAACCTGAACTTTTAAGCAAATACTTGAACTTATGACTGAGAAAAAATTATATATTTTAACTGAAAATTTAAATTTAGCTTTACGATATCCCATGGGGCATATGGATTTGATTATTTATCCTTCATTATAAAAAAAACCGAAAGTCCTAAAGAAGAAGTGAAGATAGTTCTGGATTCTCCTCGGCAATATCTCCAGGTTTTTTTCATTTTTTGAAAAAATTAATTATTTAAACAATTATATTGTTTATAATTTTGAAAAATTTATTTTACAATTGTGATGAACAATTCAGAGTTGTTAAGTGAAAAATAACATACCTTGAAGTATCATTAATGAAAAAAAATTTTGGACAATGCAAAAAAGTTAGTTTCTGTAAAGGCTGGACACAACACTCCTGTTTAGTCAGCGACGTGAGGGAAGTCTAGTGCAGTGGTCGGCAAAATTTTTGTTTCATTTTCATATATGGTCAAGCTCCACCCGACTTAATTTTTTCTACAACTTTTCGGTCTATTCATGTATCTTAGTGTGAGTGAGCTTACTCCAGCAAGGGTCTTTTGTCCACAGGCGAGTCAAAGTAAGGAAATTTAAAAACGTTTAATTTTTCAATTAGCGATTTGAAAATAGCATTATCAGCATCTACGAATTTTTCCGATTCCAATGATATATTACTTGCATAGAAAAGTAAAAAA
>NW_022875269.1:0-1761 GCF_010883055.1 Belonocnema kinseyi
TGGTAGATATTTCACCAAAAAAATCAAGTTACAACAAAATAAATTAATTCTCAATCCAAAATAATAAGTATCAACATAAAGTTTAATTTCCTACTGAAAAAATAAATTGTTAAATATTCAGTTAAATAATTTATGGTTTGAGAAATAAATTAATTTTCGATAATATAGTAAAATTTTCAGTTGAAAAAAATCAATTTTCAATGAAAAAAATACAAAGAATTTTCAACAAAGTAGTTGAATTTTCAACGAATGAATTGAAGTTTCATTTAGAAAGCTAACTTTTTCACTTAGAATATTAATTTTCTACGGAAAATACCAATTTTAAATTTTAAAAAATTTCCATCAAAAATCAAATATTTCAATTTACAACGACAGAAACAAAGTTTCAAGCAAAAAGGAGAGTTTTTAACCTAGAATATTAATTTTCTACCAAAAAAGACAAATTTTCAACTAAAAAAAAAGCATTTTTTACTCAAATAGTTGATTTTTTATATAAAAATAAATATTCTACGAAATGCCTTAATTTTTATCTGAGCACAAATTTCCGTAAAAAAAGGAATATTTAAGCAAATAGTTGAATTTTCAAACAAAAAATATAACATTTTCACCCAGAATGGAAGTTATATTTAAGATGGAAAATTCATTTTCAGCCAAGAAGAAAATCGAATTTTCAGCCAAGATATATTTTTAATTCAAAAGATTAAGTATCAATTAAAAATTATAATTTTCTACTGAAAAACCTAAATTTTTACCAAAACAAGTAATTGTTAAATTTTCAGTTAAAGCAATTAATGTTGAAGGAAGAAATTCTTTTTTAAGAAAATAGTCAAATTTTGAGTTAAAAAAATAATTTACCATTAAAAAAAGAATTTTCCACCAAAAATGGAATAGTTAAATTCTCACCAAAAAAATAGAATTTCAAACCAAAAACCTGAATTTTTAAGTTTAAATATTGATTTTCTACCGAAAAAAATCCGTTGTCAACAAACTAAATAAATTTATTAAAAAATATATAGTTGTTCAATTTTCCATTAAGGAAATTGGTGGTGGAAAAATTAATTTAACAAAGTAGTTTAAGCCACGAATTCAATTTTTTAACCAGAAAGACGAATTTTCAGCATACAAAGATTTCTCAGTCAAGAAGAAAAAAAAGTAATTGAACTTTCAAGTCAAAAGACGAGTTGTTTTGTAAAACAGTTGCATTTTCAAACCGAATCTATTAATTTATCACCAAAACAGTTAATCTTTAACCAAACAGTTGCAGTTTTAACCAACAAGAGAAGAAACTGACAAAGTGACATTTTTAGGTGAATAATTCTATTGGAATAAAAAAATTTCAAAAAAAAAAACTAAATTTTAAACAAAATAGTTCAATTTTCCACTAAAGATTTGAAACTTGAAAACAACATTAATTTTTAACAAAGTGATTCAACTTCTATCCAAGTAGTTGAATTTTCATTGTTCAAAAATTAATGTTCAGCTAAATATGAAATAGTTCATTTTTCAAATAATAGATTAATTTTAAACTAATAACATAACACACTGAACCCTAGATATCGGACCCCTGATAAAGTTCTTCCGAACATTGACGCCACGCCGAAAATAGGAGTAAAAAGAGTTGCGATGGGTGTGCAGCCCTCTATCTGGGTAATTTCCCACCAAGGCCAGTCCCAAAATCGACCCAATATCAAAGTTTCAGTGTAGTTGATATTTCAAACACAAATAATGACTCTAATTAAGCTTACTCTGGCGATTTCTTTA
>NW_022875270.1:0-1096 GCF_010883055.1 Belonocnema kinseyi
AACTAGCCAGAAAAACATCCCTAAAGGAATGAAACAACTAGATGCTTTTTTGAAACAACAAGAAAAAGAAAATCAGGCCAAAAATGCTACTGCAGCAAGAGGAAATAATAATTCTTCGGAATAAAAATTAAACTTCACGTCTAATTAGTGAAAATAATTAAAGTTGGATTATTAAGTGTTAATTCTCAAACTGAAATTTAATTAAAAATGTGAAAAATATCATTTTTGTAATGTAAAATTACAAATTGATAAAATTGAAAAATAAAATTTAAACATTTTTGTACTAAGTTCAAGCGCCTCAATCTTTCCCGGTATAAGTGGATAATCTTGGGACGATTATATTTAAGGCTCAAGACCCATGAGTGCTGGAATTGGGAGAGGTCTAGATAAAGTTTGAACCACCGAGAGTTCAGCACTGAGAGTTTAGCACCGAGAGTTTTGGGCATCCAGAGGTCGGATCAAGGAATTCAACATGGAGACACCGGACTCATGAAAAATTTGGACATCCAGAGTTCAGCATTAAGAGGCTTCATAGTTGTGAAAAGGACAACAAGACCATCACCCCCCCCCCCCCCCCCCAGTGAATAGTGAAGTGTTGAAAATTGTCGTGATAAGACAAATTAAATTCTCCCCTTTGCTACATTGAGGTAAAGTAAGAAAATAAATATATTTAATTCTAAGTAATGGTGTTTAGCAGGTCTCAAGGCAGGAAGATAATAGAAAATTAATCGGAAATTAAGAAATATCAATTATTTGAGAATGTTAAAACTTATAAGATATGAAGTATAAATCCTAACACATTTTTTCTAAAAGTCTTTGCGTTCTATTCTGATTTTAAGAAAATGATTAAATCTTAAAGTCATGGTTATCATAGAGAGTAAAAGAATCTTAAATTCAAAATAATAGTCTTTCGTAAATATAATTGAAGATTTTAAAAATTATAATTAATTCTCTTGGGATTTTGTGCATTTCATCTAAGAATTCGAGTTTTAAAAACTAAATTATTCAGTATTTTGAAATGACCTGTCAATAAAAATGGACATTGGCTGAAATTTATAAATCTCGCAAGGAGGATTATAATCACCCTAAATAATAA
>NW_022875271.1:0-1068 GCF_010883055.1 Belonocnema kinseyi
CGATTAAATTAAAAACTCGATTTTTAATTTGAAAATTTTCACTGTTAAATTCCGCGATCAAAATTAATCTGTTTCATTAAAAAATTCAACTATTTTGTTGAATATTATTCCAATTTCGACAGAAACTTTCATCGATTAAATTAAAAACTCGATTTTTAATTTGAAAATTTTCACTATTAAATTCCGCGATCGAAATTAATCTGTTTCATTAAAAAATTCAACTATTTTTTAGAACATTATTACATTTTCGACAGAAAACTTCAGCGATTAAATTAAAAACTCGATTTTTAATTTGAAAATTTTCACTATTAAATTCCGCGATAAAAATTAATCTGTTTCATTAGAAAATTTAACTATTTTGTTGAACATTATTCCAATTTCGACAGAAACTTTTAACGATTAAATTAAAAACTCGATTTTTAGTTTGAAAATTTTTACTATTATATTCCGCGTTCGGAATTACTCTCTTTCGTTTAAAAATTCAACTATTATGTTGAACATTATTCCATTTTCGACAGAAGACTTCATCGATTAAATTAAAAACTCGATTTTTAATTTGAAAATTTTACTAATAAATTCCGCGATCACAATTAATCTGTTTCATTAAAAAATTCAACTGTTTTGTTGAACATTATTCCAATTTCGACAGAAACTTTCAGCGATTAAATTAAAAACTCGATTTTTAATTTGAAATTTTCACTATTAAATTCCGCGATCAAAATTAATCTGTTTCATTAAAAAATTCAACTATCACTATTAAATTCCGCGTTCAGAATTACTCTCTTTCGTTTAAAAATTCAACTATTTTGTTGAATATTATTCCATTTTCGACAGACGACTTCATCGATTGAATTAAAACCTCGATTTCTCATTTGAAAAGTTTTACTATTAAATTCCGCGTTCAGAATTAATCTCTTTCGTTTAAAAATTCAACTATTTTGTTGAACATTATTCCATTTTCGACACAAGACTTCATCGATTAAATTAAAATCTCGATTTTTAATTTGAAAATTTTTACTATTAAATTCCGCGTTCAGAATTAATCTCTTTCGTTTAAAAATTCAACTA
>NW_022875272.1:0-1239 GCF_010883055.1 Belonocnema kinseyi
GTGTAGTTTCGAATATAATTTAATTTCGAGAGAAGCCCGCCAAATAGAAAAGTATATCAATCAACAGTAAATAATTAAAAGTGTAAATATTGCATTAGTTTTTGAGTGTTTTGGTAGAAAAAAAACACTTTTTTACCGAAATCTACGGAAAGATAAATTGATTAATAATCACTTTTACTTTATTGATATTAAAACTGAAAACTACGGAAACCGAAATCTACGGAAAGATAAATTGATTAATAATCACTTTTATTTTATTGATATTAAAACTGTAGTTTTGAATATAATTTAATTTCGAGAGAAGCCCGCCAAATAGAAAAGTATATCAATCAAAATTAAATAAACAAAAGTGCTAATTTTTCATTATTTTTCGTGTGTTTTGGTAGAAAAAAAAACACTTTTTTACCGAAATCTACGGAAAGATAAACTGATTGATAATCACTTTTACTTTATTGATATTAAAACTGTAGTTTCGAATATATATTAATTTCGAGAGAAGCCCGCCAAATAGAAAAGTATATCAATCAAAATTAAATAAACACAAGTGCTAATTTTTCATTATTTTTCTAGTGTTTGGGTAGAAAAAAAAACACTTTTTACCGAAATCTACGGAAAGATAAATTGATTAATAATCACTTTTATTTTATTGACATTAAAACTGTAGTTTTGAATATATATTAATTTTGAGAGAAGCTCGCCAAATAGAAAAGTATATGAATCAACATTAAATGAACAAAAGTGCAAATATTGCATTATTTTTCGTGTGTTTTGGTAGAAAAAAAAACACTTTTTTAACGAAATCTACGGAAAGATAAATTGCTTAATAATCACTTTTACTTTATTGATATTAAAACTGTAGTTTCGAATAAAAGTTGATAAATTTAAATTAAATTAAATTTTTAATTTAATTTTAATTAAATTTAATTTAATAATTAAGATTAACTTTTAAATTAAATTGAAAGATAAATTGATTAATAATCACTTTTACTTTATTGCTATAAAAAACTGTAGTTTCGAATATAATTTAATTTCGAGAGAAGCCCGCCAAATAGAAAAGTATATCAATCAACATAAAATAAACAAAAGTGCAAATATTGCATTATTTTTCGAGTGTTTTGGTAGAAAAAAACACTGTTCTACCGAAATCTACGGAAAGATAAATTGATTAATAATCACTTTTATTTTATTGATACTAAAAGTGTAGTTTCGAATATAATTTAATTTCGAGAGAAGCCCGCC
>NW_022875273.1:0-1544 GCF_010883055.1 Belonocnema kinseyi
CAAGAAATAATTTTAATTTAAAAATATTATTTTCCATCTGGTCTTATTAAGACCTTGAGCCTTTTTTGTTATTGAAGATTCTTAACTTGATCGATATTGTGTGGATTTTCTGCCTTTATGGTTTGGGGGGATGATCTACTATCGGTAAGGTACAATCTGTGACGATATAGCAGATAAATGAAAAAAAAAATTTTTAATTACTTGTACCACTAACACCTAGCTAAAAATGTGCGTTATGTTCTTGAATTAAGAGTTCTCATTCTGATCCCTCTAATAGCTTAATTGGAATAGCACCTGACCGGAAATCAGAAGTTTTGTGGCTCGATTCCCACTGTAGTGAAGATGGTGTAGGATCTTTTTTCAAGAAATAATTTTAATTAAAAAAACTTACTTTCCATCTAGTCTTATTAAGACGTTAAGCATTTTCTGTTATTGAAAATTCTTAACTTGATCGATATTGTGTAGATTTTCTGCCTCCAAGGTTTGGAGGGTTGATTTACTGTGGATAAGGTACAATCTCTGAAGATATAGCAGATAAATGAAAAATTTTTTAAAAATAATTACTTGTACCATTAACACCTAGCTAAAAATGAGCGTTGTGTTCTTGAATTAAGAGTTCTCATTCTGATCCCTCTAATAGCTTAATTGGAAAAGCACCTGACCAGAAATCAGAAGTTTTGTGGTTCGATTCCCAATGGAGTGAAGATGGAGCAGGATCTTTTTTCAAGTAATAGTTTTAATTTAAAAAGTTATTTTCCATCTAGTCTTATTAAGACGTTAAGGATTTTCTGTTATTGAAGATTCTTAACTTGATCGATATTGTGTAGATTTTCTGCCTTCATGGTTTGGAGGGTTGATCTACTGTGGATAAGGTACAATCTCTGATGATATAGCAGATAAATGAAAAAATTTTTTAAAATAACTACTTGTACCATTAACACCTAGCTAAAAATGAGCGTTGTGTTCTTGAATTAAGAGTTCTCATTCTGATCCCTCTAATAGCTTAATTGGAAAAGCACCTGACCAGAAATCACAAGTTTTGTGGCTCGATTCCCAATGGAGTGAAGATGGAGTAGGATCTTTTTTCAAGAAATAATTTTTATTTAAAAAATTATTTTCCATCTGGTCTTATTAAGACGGTAAGGATTTTCTGTTATTGAAGATTCTTAACTTGATCGGTATTGTGTAGATTTTCTGCCTTCATGGTTTGAAGGGTTGATCTACTGTCGGTAAGGTACAATCTGTGACGATATAGCAGATAAATGAAAAAAAAATTTTTAATTACTTGTACCATTAACACCTAGCTAAAAATGAGCGTTATGTTCTTGAATTAAGAGTTCTCATTCTGATACCTCTAATAGCTTAATTGGAAAAGCACCTGACCGGAAATCAGAAGTTTTGTGGCTCGATTGCCACTGGAGTGAATATGGAGTAGGATCGTATTTCAAGAAATAATTTTAATTTAAAAAATTATTTTCCATTTAGTCTTATTAAGACGTTAAGGATTTTCTGTTATTGAAGATTCTTAACTTGATCGCTTTTTG
>NW_022875274.1:0-2904 GCF_010883055.1 Belonocnema kinseyi
TATTTTTTGACAAAGTTTTATCTACGTGGCAGAGAGGGGATGATTTTTGACGTTAAGGTTAAGGGTTGAAGCCCAAAAATCGAGCGGATATTTTCGAGGAGCCCAAAAATCAGAGGCTCTATTCCCGTTGTAAAATTCTGAAAAAAGTTATTTTCTGACAAAGTTGTATCCACGTGGCAGAGAGGTGATGATTTTTGACGTTAAGGGTTGAAGCACAAAAATCGTAGCGGGTATTTTTGAGGAGCCAAAAAATCAGAGACTCTATTCCCGTTGTAAAATTCTGAAAAAAGTTATTTTTTGACAAAGTTGTATCTACGTGGCTGAGAGGGGATGATTTTTGACGTTAAGAGTTGGAGCCCAAAAATCGTAGTGGATATTTTCGAGGAGCCCAAAAATCAGAGACTCTATTCCCGTTGTAAAATTCTGAAAAAAGTTATTTTTTGACAAAGCTGTATCTACGTGGCAGAGAGGGGATGATTTTTGACGTTAAGGGTTGAAGCCCAAAAATCGTAGCGGGTATTTTCGAGGAGCCCAAAAATCAGAGACTCTATTGCCATTGTAAAATTCGAAAAAAAGTTTTTTTTTCACAAGGTTGTATGTACGTGGTAGAGAAGGGTTGATTTTTTACGTTAAGAGTTGGAGCCCAAAAATTGAAGTGGATATTTTCTGGAAGCCCAAAAAAAGCCTAAAAATATCACATAATTAAATTACTGAAAATTTTCAATTTTTCGAAGGGGATTGATTTTGGAAGTTAAGGGTTGGTTTGGGGAAATTAGTTTTTGCGGATTTCGAGAGCCCAAAAAAAGCCCAAAATTCTGGTATAAGTGAACTTTTATTATTTAGTGATTTTGAGAAGTGGAGGTGCTGGCTTAATGTAAGCTGGCACCTCCACAAGAAAATTGATTTTTTGAAAAAAGTAAAGGAGTCCAAAAATTTTAATTGTGACCCAAAAAAAACCCAAAAAAAGCCCAAAATTCTGAGCTATGAAAAATCCCAAAATTCCGTTGTGGAGGTGCTAGCTTAATGGACCTGTCAAGATGAGAATCCGTGGCGCAAGCCCCATGAAGTTTAAGACGTATTTCCCATAAGAGAATACGTTGTTGTACATTTTATTAAGAACTGTCAATGTTGGGTGAATGGAGTTGAAATTCAATATTTCTCTTCATAATTAACCACAAAACATGAAGATATTAGTTTTTTAAAATTTCACCCGTAAGTCTGTTTCGATAGGGTCACAAAAAGAACCTGTAACTTAAAAAATGGGTGTTGTGACCTACTTCGTCGGGGTTTTTCAAAAATGGTTTACTTTTTATCTAATCTTCAGTTAGACTAAGGTCATTAATTAATATTTTAATGTTTTCAATAAAGTATCATTATTGTTAACATCAGTGTTCTTCTTTATTAATATTGGATAGTTACAATTTCTTTGGAAATTCGAAATTTGTACCAACTTCTTACTTATCACAGCTAAAAGTAATAAAAGTTAACGAACATTGTTGTTTCAACAATTTATTATCATTTATAACTATCTTCAGTTGATGAAGCGCAAAAAGTTAGAAATGTTTTTGAACCCAAACTTTTTTCCTCTTTTAACTTATGTAGGTAGTAAGTAATGCAAGGTATGAAACATGCATATTTAAGCAACTTATTATTGTTTAACAGTCTCCTCTAATCCAGTGATTGTAGAAAATGTTTTTTTTAATCTAAAATTTGTACTTTGTATTTGATTTTTTAGTTATGAGCAAATATTAAGTGAACAAAAAAGGGAGTGCCAAATTGTACACAAAAGTAATACCTTCTCCAACGAAAATATAAAAAGAATTATGTTTCTAAATTAATGAATAGTATTCATTGTAATAATATACATTTATTGAAACGATACATTTCTGAGGAAAGCTTATTACTGTTGGTGTAGTGGAACATTGAACAAAATTCAATTAATTTTTGATAATGTAAAATAATTCTATTTGTCTAGAAGATGTTTTTTTTTTAAATTCGTCGAACGTTACGTTATTTCTAACGTTCAGGGTAACTTAGTTACTTTTTTTAAAGTTACTTCGACTGATCGGGTTTCCACATTCTTGGGCCAATAAAAAATCTGTACGGCAATGACTCAACCACTGAAGCAAGTTATATATTACTGTTCACTTGACGAAATGTCGGGGAAGTTTTTTATTTACAAAACCAATCCCTGTTTTCATTTCAATAATATTGTGATGAATTATTAAGATTAATATTGTTTACAGAAATTGTATTGAAATTCGAATGTTTTTTCATGTTTAAACCGAAATAAATTTCTTTTCAGCATTTTAAAAATTATCGACACAGGAGAACATATTTCTCTGATTAACATGCTTCAATAGAAATTCCTACTGAAAACGAACTATATTTTAAGAATGTGATTATACAATTTTTCGATTACACCAAGATTTGAAAATTTGGAGGATTTTTACAATTTTTAACATTTTTTAAAATAAATGTTATTTAAATGTTATACAAATTGACATTTTTAAACAAAAAGTAATTGTTGAACATTTAAAAAATTTTTAAAGCATTTAACAAAGATTTAGCAAAGATTCAACCGACATTAAAGAATTCAAGAGTTTTTCCTTCCTTTTTTTAGACTTAGGGGTTGAACTGACGGAGTTCTTCGGTAGGTAGGGGGCTAGGGGGAGAGCGATTTGCGAGGGGTCTTCGTACGATTGTACATAAGAAAGGGATTATGATAATTTTGTGCATTTCTCGAAAACAGCAAGATATGAGGATGCAGTGTCCTGTCTGAATATCCGCAGCCAGCATTCGGAGCGGCACATGAAAAAACTAAGTGACGAGGAAGCCAGGAAATTGCCCAAGAAGAAGGTGACGGCGATGCAGAGGATGCTCTCATCAAGCAGCGAGGAAGAT
>NW_022875275.1:0-1216 GCF_010883055.1 Belonocnema kinseyi
ATTGAGTCTTGAATGTCTTCACAACAGGATTATTCTGGGTACAGCACATAGAGTTGCAAATGGAAGAGACCCTCTTTTTAAAATGGTCAGGAATCACGAGGACGTAGGCAAAGGAGCATTTCTGTACAAAGCAGCAGAGGAGGCTGCTGAAACACTCGGACTTGACTTCAGTATTAGGGGTGAGCAAAAGGCATCAAATCTAATCTATCTCGCACTCCTGAAAGCCCAGATTAAGAAAGCACAAGAGAAAAACTTTCATGAACAGCTCCTAGATAAGAGGATGCACGGTATCTTCCACAGAAATGTGAAGGATCAGTCAATGTCTTGTGAGCTAACGTTTGCTTTCCTTAAATCGCCCGGATTGAAGTCTGGTACAGAGGGTTTCATTTTTGCATGCCAAGACAGTGTCATTTCCACCTTAACATACCGTCGCCACATTTTGAGCCAAGACATTCCCGATGATAGCTGCAGAGCGTGCCATGCAAACCCCGAGCATTTAGCTCACATACTATCTAGTTGTCCAACACACGCGGGAACGACCTACATTCAAAGGCACAATGCGGCATTAAGAGTAATTTATTACCATCTCTGTCACTCCTACGGCATTCACCTTAATATCGCTCCTCTAAATGCTTCTAGGGAAATTGAGTCAATTGTCGAGAATGGGAAGTGCCGTATATACTGGAACTTTATATTCTCGACAATTGTTTCTGTTGCTCACTCGAGGCCTGACATGGTTCTTCTTGACTTCGAGAAGCGAACCATGTTCGTTATCGAATTTTCGGCACCAGCTGACAAAAACATCATAGCCAAGGAGAATGAAAAGAAAGAGAAGTATCGAGACCTTATAAGGGAGTTGCAACGATTGAACCCGGAATATTCAGTTAAACTGATCGTCGTTATCATCGGCGCTCTTGGATGTGCCAAGCTTTCACTTGCTAATAGCCTAAAAAGCATCCCTGCGTGTCAACAATATGCTAGAACACTTGCGGGAAAAATGCAGAAGGCGGTTGTCCTTGGGTCGCTCCGTGTTCTTAGGGTCCACGAGGCTTTTGCTAGATCTTCGTATTGATTCTGTTACAGACTGTAACCACCTATATCACGGTTGTGAGGCGTGGTTATGGCTGAAATTTTACCGGGATTTCCCTGGAAGCGGGTGCAATTTTTCAGATTAGCACCCGCTCTCGGCGAAATCCTGCGGTTGTCCTTATGACAA
>NW_022875276.1:0-2348 GCF_010883055.1 Belonocnema kinseyi
TTTGCAGACATAGTTGTATTTACGTGGATGAGAGGGGTTGATGTTTGACCTTAAGGGCTAAAGGCCAAAAATCATATAGGGTATTTTCGAGGATCCCAAAAGTCAGAGACTGTATTTCCATTGAAAGGTTCTAAAAGAATTGATTTGCAAACAAAGTTTTATTTACGTGGAAGAGAGGGGTGGATTTTTGACTTTAAGGGCTAAAGCCCAAATATCATATCAGGTATTTTCGAGGAGCTCAAAAATCAGAGACTGTATTTTTATTGAAAAATTCTAGAAGAATTTATTTTCAGACAAAGTTGTATTTACGTGGAAGAGAGGGGTTGATTTTTGACGTTAAGGGCTTAAGCCCAAAAATCATGTCGGTTATTTTCGAGGAGCCCAAAAATCAGGCTGTATTTCCATTACAAAATTCTAGAAAAAGTGATTTGCAGACAAAGTTGTATTTACGTGGAAAGGAGGGGTTGATTTTTGACGTTAAGGGCTAAAGCTCAAAAATCATATAGGGTATTTTCGAGGACCTCAAAAATCAGAGACTATATTTCCATTGAAAAATTCTAAAAAAATTGATTTGCAGACAAAGTTGTATTCACGTGGAAGAGAGGGGTGGATTTTTGACGTTAAGGGTTGAAGCCCAAAAATCATATCGGGTATTTTCGAGCAGCCCAAAAATCAGCGACTGTATTTCTATTGAAAAATTCTAGAACAATTTATTTTCAGACAAAGTTGTATTTACGTGGAAGGGAGGGGTTGATACTTGACGTTAAGGGTTTAAGCCCAAAAATCATATCGAGTATTTTCGAGGAGCCCAAAATTCAGAGACTGTGTTTCTATTGAAAAATTCTAGAACAATTTATTTGCAGACAAAGTTGTATTTACGTGGAAGAGAGGGGTTGATTTTTGACGTTAAGGGCTAAAGCCCAAAAACCATATAGGGTATTTTCGAGGATCCCAAAAATCAGAGACTGTATTTCCATTGAAAGATTCTAAAAAAATTGATTTGCAGACAAAGTTGTATTTACGTGGAAGAGAGGGGTTTATGTTTGACCTTAAGGGCTAAAGGCCAAAAATCATATAGGGTATTTTCGAGGATCCCAAAAGTCAGAGACTGTATTTCCATTGAAAGGTTCTAAAAAAATTGATTTGCAGACAAAGTTTTATTTACGTGGAAGAGAGGGGTGGATTTTTGACTTTAAGGGCTAAAGCCCAAATATCATATCAGGTATTTTCGAGGAGCTCAAAAATCAGAGACTGTATTTTTATTGAAAAATTCTAGAAGAATTTATTTACAGACAAAGTTGTATTCACGTGGAAGAGAGGGGTGGATTTTTGACGTTAAGGGCTAAAGCCCAAAAATCATATGTGTTATTTTCGAGGACCCCAAAAATCAGATACTGTATTTCCATTGAAAAATTCTAGAAAAATTTATTTACAGACAAAGTTTTATTTTCGTGGAAAAGAGGAGTTGATTTTTGATGTTAAGGGTTGAAGCCCAAAAATCATATCGGGTACTTTCGAGGATCCCAAAAGTCAGAGACTGTATTTCCATAAAAAAATTCCAAAAAAATTGATTTGCAGACAAAGTTTTATTTACGTGAAAGAGATGGGTGGATTTTTGACGTTAAGGATTGAAGCCCAAAAATCATATCAGTTATTTTCGAGGAGCCCAAAAATCAGAGACTGTATTTCCATTGAATAATTCTAGAAAAATTTATTTGCAGACAAATTTGTATTTACGTTGAAGAGATGGGTTGATTTTTGACGTTAAGGGTTGAAGTTCAAAAATCATATCGGGTATTTTCGAGGAACGCAAAAATCAGGACTGTATTTCCATTGAAAAAATTCTAGAAAAATTGATTTGCAGATAAAGTTGTATTTACGCGGAAGAGAGGGGTGGGTTTTTGATGTTAAGGGTTGAAACCCAAAAATCATATATGGTATTTTCGAGGGCCCCAAAACTTAGAGACTATATTTCCATTGAAAAATTCTAAAAAAATTGATTTGCAGACAAAGTTGTATTTACGTGGAAGAGAGGGGTTGATTTTTGACGTTAAGGGCTAAAAGCCAAAAATCATGTAGGGTATTTTCGAAGATCCCAAAAATCAGGGACTGTATTTCCATTGAAAGATTCTAAAAAAATTGATTTGCAGACAAAGTTGTACTTACGAGGAAGAGAGGGGTTGATTTTTGACGTTAAGGGCTAAAGGCAAAAAATCATATAGGGTATTTTCGAAGATCCCAAAAATCAGGGACTGTATTTCCATTGAAAAATTCTAAAAAAATTGATTTGCAGACAAAGTTTTATTTACGTGGAAGAGAGGGGTTGATTTTTGACGTTAGGGGCTAAA
>NW_022875277.1:0-1607 GCF_010883055.1 Belonocnema kinseyi
TTATTTTATAATTCAGCCATTTTCTCTGGTGATTTTTAAAATTCGGTAATATCTTATTGTCTGGAATTTTATTTATTTTATTTTCCTGAATTTTCCAATTCGGCTTTTATATTTCGGGACTTTCATAATTTCTGGAATTTTATTATTAGGTTATTTTTCAATTTACGAATTTTACAGTGTCGGGAATTTTATTTTTCGGGATTTTTCAGTCGCTTTTTCCGAAAAATAAAATTCCCACATCACTGTAAAAATTCCGAATTTATAACATTGTCGAAATATAAAAGACCCGAATTGGAAAATTCTCGACAATTTACAATCTTACCGAATTTGAGAATTGCCGATAGAAAATTTCCGAATTATACAATATCCGGGCTAGACAACTCTCTAATTTAAACAATTAAAAAATAGTTTGTTTAGAAATTTTTTTTTAGTAGAATAATAAAATATTTTTAATAAAGAAAAAACTTTTTAATGTTTAAAGTTTCTAAAAATTATTGTTGGAATATAAAATAACAACAATTGAACAAATGTATTTTATGATACAAATTTATTTGAAAATGTGCATTGTATTTTTGTACATTACAGAGAACGCTCGCAAAAATGAAATTATTATTTAAAAAAATAAAAATAAAAGTCGCGTTAAATCAGCCTGCATTGAATCCTGAAAATTTTGTTTCATTTAAAGCTCACGTGTTTTAAATTTATGTTTGTATCGCATATTTACACAATTATTGTTATTTTAAATTGAAACAATAATTTAAGAAAATTAAACATCAAAACAAAATTTCTATAATAAAAATATTTGATTATTGTATTTTTAATAAATAAATAATATTGATCACAAAACTGTTTTCTCAATTTCTGCAATTCGGGAATTTTCTAGTTTGTATATTTGATCATTAGACAGCATTCGGCCTGGAGTTTTATTATTCGGGAATTTTTAAATTCGATAATATTGTAAACTGTCCAGAATAACGTTTTTATAAAAATATAATTATAATTCCAAGTGATACGGAAATTGTTCTTTCGGTTTTTAGATGTTAAGAGGACAGTTCCAAGCCAGATTACGTTTTGCATTGGCAAACAATATTATACGAACAGAATTTCACTGACACATTCGTAAAAAATATCATGTTCCATAAAGTATATTTTAAAATAAACTTTAAATTATTATAATTGATACAGCTTATTTATTTTGAATTTATTTTTAATTGAAATTGGTTATAAAGTTTTAATCGCGAGTTTTCCCTTTGTTTAACTTCTAAGACTTTCCAATTGAAACAGTTTAATTTTTAACGTTAAAATTGGAATATTCTTCAATTTTAAACAAATTCCGAATCGTGTTGTGAAATCAATTATGATTCACTTGTGAATCCTTGGTGTCCACTTCAATTAAAAAAAGAATCATACTTTATATTCGCAGTTGATAAACTAAAAACGATTTCTATCTAAAATTATAAATTTAAAAGGCTTCTAATTTTTAATTTTTCAGGTCTTCAAAACTGCGTTCTAGCTCCAACCTGTTTCAAATAAAAATTTATAAGAATATTTTACTTATTTTTCACATTAGTAATTTATAGCCTTTAAAATTGAATAGTTTTAGGTCA
>NW_022875278.1:0-1042 GCF_010883055.1 Belonocnema kinseyi
TATTTATAGGTCGACAAAGGTTTGTTTTCTTTACCAAATTTGGCTTTCGTCTAAATTTTTCCACTTGTTTTTACTATAGTACAATTTACGTTTGCATCTCGGACGAAGAAATCCATTCTATTGTTTGACAAATATTCTTTGTAAATCAATATTTTTCACAGAAAATTACTCTGAGTGACAGAATGAAATCGGAAACAATAAGAGTTAATTTATTCAGGAACAAACTTTTTGAACAAAAATGACCTTGGGGGGGGGGGGGTTATCAAAAATAAATAAAACTTGAAGTTGTATGATTTTAATTTGTAACTAAATAATTTGAGACGTTTCAATCTAAAATTATCGAACACTTTCCATTCAAAAATTCAGATGAAATATTTAAATAGCTTTAAATTTGAAATTATTCAATATATTCTGAAGACTACAAATTTAAAATGTCCAAATTATTAAGGCTTTAAATATTTTTGAAATTGCTGTTCTGGAGACTAAATAGCACCTATTCTTTTATTAAGAAATAACAAACAAAATTGTTAAAAAAAAGTTTTTAAAAGAGTTTTAAAAACCTTAAAAAGGTCAGAGGTTTTAATAGTTCAATATATGTGATAGAATCTCTTTAAATATGAAATTAATCTATACTTTTTCATGTTTGAGCTACAATTATTCCATTTTAAAGTTATAAATTACAGTCGTGAAAACCCAATAAAATGTTTTAATTAATTTATATATAAAACAAAAAACCTTTGTATAATTCAACTTAAATGCAGCTGCAAAAATTTAATTTGAAATGCGTTGAATTCAAGGTATAGTTTAAAAAGAAAACTGAAAACAAAGGATCGACTTTTAAAAGAAGCGAAAGAAAGTGACTCGCTGGATTGCAAATGAACATGGAAAATGGTGTATTTTCGCATTTTTAAATTTTAAATTCAAACTTTTTCGCCTTTATCAATTTCGAAAAATTTCGAAAAATTCTGAAAATTCAAACAATAAGGCTGTATTCTGAAAATGAAGCAATTTTAACGTTAAAATTCAAGTTCCTAAACTGAAG
>NW_022875279.1:0-1190 GCF_010883055.1 Belonocnema kinseyi
CCATATTCAGCAGAAACCCTTGGTACAGGGACCCTCTATCCGCAACCCGAGGACGCGTTCGGTGGCTTTGTCATAGGCCCTTCAGTTTGATTCTAGAAGAATGAAAACCGAACCGAATATATATATATATATGCACCCACGCGCGTTTGTGTAATATCGTATGAATCATGGAAGAGAAAAGCTTAATTGATGAGTGTATGTTTTCATCAGGAGTCGCAGGCGAGACCTATGCCATAACTTAGGGCTCATTTAATGCTCATTTAATACCCAACAGCCAAATTTTAGGCTCTGCATTTTTTCAAAAAAATGCATGGTGCTGCCAGCTTTACGTAAAGCTAGCAGTACTATGGTAGAAATATTCGTTATATCAAATCAATTTTGCCCTTCGTTATATTCGTTATATCAAATCAATTTTTCCCTTCACAGGAACTGCGGGCTCATTGAAGGCTCTTGCATGACCCACGACGCAGTTTTTCAACAACAACCCCTATCATTAAAAAACTACCCTAAAAAATAAATATGCACTAATCTGAAAATTGAATACACCAGAATTGAAGGCTCATTTTAGGCTCGCCAACTCCCACAAAATCAATTTTTCAAAACCATCCTTGGATATTTAAAAACTACCCCTTACTTAAAAGTGCTGATAAAGTGCACTAAATATGCACTAATCATAAAACTGAGTACATCAGAATTGAAAGCTCGTTGAAGTCTCTTGCATGACCCACGGCGAAATTTTTCAAAAACAACACCTATCATTTAAAAACTACCCTAAAAATTAAATATGTACTAATCTGAAAATTGAGTGCACCAGAATTGAAGGCTGATTTTAGGCTCTCCAACGCCTCTACTACCCCTCCCATAAAAGTCCTGATAAAGTGCATTAAATATGCACTTATCATAAAACTGAGTTTATCAAAATTGAAGGCTCTTGTATGGCCCAAGGCACAATTTTTCAAAAACAACCCCTATCATTAAAAAACTACCATAAAAAGTAAATATGCACTAATCTGAAAATTGAATACACCAGAATTAAAGGCTCATTTTAAGCTCTCAAACGCCCCCAAAATCAATTTTCCAAAACCATTCCTTGACATTAAAAAACTACCCTTTACATAAAAGTTCTGATAAAGTGCACTAAATATGCACTAATCATAAAACTGGGTACATCAGAATTGAAGTCTCATTTT
>NW_022875280.1:0-2485 GCF_010883055.1 Belonocnema kinseyi
AGGGCGCATACTTTGAATAAAATATTTGTTATCATTCTCTTGAAATAAATGTGTTTTTTTCTTGAAAAAATACCGGTTTCATATGTATACACCTGGTATGCAGTATTTTATTCGAATTTGCAATACAAATTTAGACACGCTTGCAACATTAGATTTTTCGAAAACGGAAAAAATTTATTTACTTGAAGTTAGGAACGTTTATATGAACGAAATTGAAGATTTTTTCCCCGAATTTTTGTTTGCCTAAATCATTTGAGATGACAAGATATAATATTCCATCGGAAGAAGTTTTTGAAATTTTTATATTTTAGGGGGTTAACCACCCTTACAAATCACCCATTATTCAAACATGCCAAATATAATTTCGATTGTCAATATTTGAATATATAAAGACGTCAAAAATCCACCCTTAATATATTCGCACCTAAAATGTTAAAAATGATAAGTTTGATTGTCGATATTTGAAAATATAAAAACGTCAAAAATTATCTTTTTTGTCTCACTAATTATAGAGTGGGTGAGAAATTTCGGCAAGACCCCTAAAAACCACCCCTACTATATTACCAAACTCTACACTGTTAAAAAAATCTGTATGAGGTTTAATATACATGTGTGCGAAGCAAATATGCACTACCGCTACTGAAATTTAACATACATTGGTGTAGTGAATTTAATATACATGTGTATTAAATTTAATATACAGGTCAGTATAGCAATCTGCGTGAAAACTCAACCTGCTTTCATTTCTTTAAATCTTGTCAAATATTCTCAATGAAATTAATCATCTAGAATTCGTAGACTCAGTTGTTATATATAATGAAAGTGCAATGTACGGGTTAAATTTTTCCTAATTTTGCTCTAAATGGTCAAAATTTAAGGAGGACACAATTAATTGTTGGTTAAGCCTGTTATTTATTTGCTTAATTGAACTTTTCGACTTGTAATCCAATTTTATTTTTGGTTAACAGGAAGAATGTATCATGTTTTATTATTTAGAATCGAAAATTACAGCTAAACTTATTTTAAATTTATGAAAAATGAAATTACGTGATTTTTTTGTGAGTGATTAACATTAATGTGTATAAAATTTAATATACGCGCTCTTGATGGCGATTTCATATACTTCATATATTAATTTTAACACACATGGGTATATTAAATTTAATATTATTTTTAACAGTGTATATTGAGTGAGATAAAAAAAGAGAATTTTTGACGTTTTCATATTTGCAAATATCGACAATCAAACTTGTCATTTTAAACATTTTAGGTGTTCATATAGCAGGGGTGATTTTTAGGGGGCATGGCGGCTTTTCTTACCCACTCTTTATTTAGTGAGATAAAAAAGAGGATTTTTAACGTTTTTATATTTTAAAATATCGATAATCAAACTTGTCACATTTAAAATTTTAGGTCTTGATATAGTAGGGGTGGTTTTTAGGGGTTTTTCTGAATTTTCTCATCCACTCTATATTTAGTGAGATAAAAAAAGAGATTTTTTGACGTTTTCGTATTTGCAAATATCGACAATCAAACTTGTCACTTCAAAAATTTTAGGTATTGATACAGTAGGGGTGGTTTTTAGGGGTCTGGCCGAACTTTCTCACCCACTTTATATTTAGTGAGATAAAAAAAAAGAATTGTTGACGTTTTTATATTTTAAAATATCGACAATCAAACTTGTCATTTTAAACATTTTAGGTATTGATATAGTAAGGGTGGTTTTTAGAAGCCTTGCGGAACTTTCTCACCCACTCTATAATTAGTGAGTTAAAAAAAGAGAATTTTTGACGTCTTTAAATGTTCAAATATCGAGAATCAAACTTTTCATTTTGAACATTTTGGGTGCTGATATAGTAGGGGTAGTTTTTAGGGTTCTTGCCGAACTTTCGCATCCACTCTATAATTAGTGAGATAAAAAAGAGAATTTTTGACATTTTTGTTTTTTCAAATGTCGACAATCAAACTTGCATTAGGCAAATCTGAATAATGGGTGATGTGTAAGGGTAGGTAACCCATTAAAAAAATTTGTATTCGACAATTCTTTCCGACAGAATATTTTTTTGCCGTTCTAATTGATTTAAGTAAAAAAAAAAAAATTAAAAAATAATTTTGTTAAATTTCTTTCAAATGAACGTTCATAGCTTGAAGTACATAAGAAATTTAGCTACACATTTCTATTCCAAATAATATTGTATGGTCGATGATGCAATTATCTCGCGCTTCGCGCTCGGTCTTTGTATTTTTCCTACATTTGTGCACAGATCTTTTAAAATTAAAACTGAAAACATATAACACTGTCATTTTGTGATTGTAAATTATCTTTTGTTAAAAGAGCTTCGCTCGAGAGCTGAAGTGCACCGTTTAGGGCGCGCGACGATTCTCGCACTTCGCACTCGGTCTTTGCAGTTCTCTCACATTCGTGCACAGGGGCCATCCATATACCACGTGGACAATTTTTTTGGGAAGGGGGTATTGCCAAATT
>NW_022875280.1:2495-6121 GCF_010883055.1 Belonocnema kinseyi
TCGACTAGAATCCACGTGGACATACATTTCCCTAAATCTGTGGGAATCTTCTTGCGGACTTTTTGTAATCCGGGAGCTCGCAATAATTCTATGGACATCATTTTAGTACTTACTAAAATTTCAGATTCTCTTGTTTTCATAGTCAACATTTCGAAATTCGTTGACTGACTAACAGCTGTTGGTGCATTTTGCAACAATTTATCATTAAACTGGTCAAAAATTCGAGAGAAAAAACAGCATTTTAGTACTCTTGAAATCCACGGGGGATGGTTGTCTGAATGCTAAAAACTAACAAGAAGTTTGACTGGCAGCTGCTCGGTGGTGCAAAAGTTGATTGGCAGGCTGTGAAACATGCCAAAAACTCTAGAGAAGAAACGTCATTTTAGTACTCTTGAAACCAAATTGGGAATGATTGTTTGAATGCTGAAAATTAACAAAAAATTTGACTGATAGCTTCCTGGTGAAACCAAGTTGACTGCCAGACTGTCAAGCATATAAAAAATGACAGGATGAAAATTAGAACAGTCATTTTAGTACTCCTGAAGCGCATTGAGGATGATTCTTTTGGTGCTAGAAAGTAAAATAATAATTGATTGGCTGTTCCTCAGTTGTACCAAATTTGACTGGCAGACTGTCTAGCATGTCGAAAATTCAAGTGAAAAAACGTTATTTTAGTATCTTTAAACCCTTTGAGGATGATTGTTTTGGTACTAAAAACTAACAAAGAATTTGACTGGCAGCTGCTGATTAGTGCTAAAGTTGACTGACAGTTTAATCAGCAACCGAATGAAAGTTTTGTCCTTTCATTAACTACAATTTTCTTCTATGGGATACTTCTCTAAAACTAATATGTATATAAAAAAAAATAAACTACGAAAATATCACTTTTTACGTAAATTCACTGCTCGCAACAATGAGTTTTAAGAGTACTTAAATGACATATCTTCACTTGAATTTTTGGTATGTTTGACAGCCTGCCAGTCAAATTTGGCACCCCTCAAGAGCTGCCACTCAAACTTCTTGGTAGTTGTTTGCACCTACAAAATCAGCCCCAATGGGATTCAAGAGTACTAAAATGACATTTCTTCACTCCAAATTTTGACATGTTTGGCAGTCTGCTAGTCAAATTTGGCAACCACTTAGGAGCTGCCAGTCAAACTTATTGTTAGTTTTTAGTATCCAAACAATCATTCCCCGTGGGTATGATGAGTACTAAAATTACGTTTTTTCACTCGGAACTTTAGACCAGTTTAGAATTTCATCTGTCAGATATATGGGTTTGACACCCCTAACACACCCCCACGAGTACCTGAAAACTACCCTTAAAACGAAAAATGTCAATTTTTCACGAAATCGACCTTTTGAACACTGTGTTCTCGTATTTTATAACTTAAAATTATTAATATTGGTCTAGTGGATACATTTATTATCATTGGTTAATTAATTTTTCAATTATTTAAACGAATGAAATTTGTTTAAATAATTTTTTGTCTCGAAAATTCGTTTTTTCCCCTAAAAATGATTACTATTAGTCTAGTAGAATATTGGTTAACATTAGTTAATTAATGTTTTATTATTTAAGCAAATAGGATTTGTTTTAAAATTTTTTTCGAAATTTCGTTTTTTTCCTTAAAAATTATTACTATTGGTCTAGTGGAATATTTATGAACATCAGTTCATAAATTTCCAATTGCTTAAACAAATGGAATTTCTTTAAATAATTTCGTTTCTATTTGTAAAAATAAAAATGATTACTGTAGGTCTAGTAGAATATTCATCAGTTTTCATCATAATAATTTATTTATTAGTAATATTTAAGTAATAATTTTTATGAAAAAAAAAAATAATAAAGTTAATCAAAAAATGTTGATAAATATTCTACTGGAGAAATATTAATAATTTTTGATAAAAAATTATAGAAAGAAATTCCATTTGTTTAAACAATTGAAAATCAATGAACTAATGTTAAAAAATATTCCACTAGACCAATAGTAATAATTTTTATGGAAAAAAACATTTCGAAAAAAATTGTTTAAACAAATCCCATTTGTTTGAATAATAAAACATTAATTAACGAATGTTAATTAATAATCTACTAAACTAATAGTAATAATTTTTAGGGGGAAAAACGAATTTTCGAGAAAAAAATTTTTAAACAAATTCCATTTGTTTAAATAATTAAAAAATTAACTAACCAATGATAATGAACGTATCCACTAGACCAATATTAATAATTTTAAGTAAAAAATACGAGAACACAGTGTTCAAAAGGTCGATTTCATGAAAAATTGACATTTTTCGTTTTAAGGGTAGTTTTCAGATACTCGTGGGGATGTGTTAGGGGTATCAAACCCATATGTCTGATAGATGAAATTCTAAACTGGTCGAAAGTTCCAAGTGAAAAAACGTAAGTTTAGTATTCATCATACCCACGGGGAATGATTGTTTGGATGCTAAAAACTAACAATAAGTTTGACTGGCAGCTCCTAAGTGGTGCCAAATTTGACTGGCAGACTGTCAAACATGTCAAAATTTGGAGTGAAGAAACGTCATTTTAGTACTCTTGAATCCCATTGGGGCTGATTTTGTAGGTGCAAACAACTACCAAGAAGTTTGAGTGGCAGCTCCTGAGTGGTGCCAAAGTTGATTGGCAGGCTGACAAAAATGTCAAAAATTCGAGTGAAAAAACGTCATTTTAATACTCTTGAAACCCATTGGGGATGATTTTTTAGGTGTAAAGAACTAACAAAAATTTTGACTGGCAGCTTTTAAGTGGTGCCAAACTTGACTGGCAGGCAGTCAAGCATATAAAAACATGACAAGATGACAATTCGAACCTTCATCTTAGTACTCTTCAAACCCATTGGGGATGATTGTTTAGGTGCAATAAACTAACAAGAAGTTTGAGTGGCAGCTCCTGAGTGTTGCCAAAGTTGACTGGCAGGCTGTTAAACATGTCAAAATTTGGAGTGAAGAAACGTCATTTTAGTACTCTTGAATCCCATTGGGGCTGATTTTGTAGGTGCAAACAACTACCAAGAAGTTTGAGTGGCAGCTCCTGAGTGGTGCCAAAGTTGACTGGCAGGATGTCAAACATGCCAAAAATTCAAATGAAGAAACGTCATTTTAGTACTCTTAAAACTCATTGTTGCGAGCATTGAATTTACGTAAAAAGTGATATTTTCGTAGTCTATTTTTTCTATATATGTACGTATTAGTTTTAGAGAAGTATCCCATACAAGAAAATTGTAGGTAATGAAAGGACAAAACTTTCATTCGGTTGCTGATTAAACTGTCAGTCAACTTTAGCACTAATCAGGAGCTGCCAGTCAAATTCTTTGTTAGTTTTTTGCACCAAAACAATCATTATAGACTGGGTAAGAAAGTTCGGCAAGGCCCCTAAAAACCACCCCTACTATATCGACACCTAAAATGTTAAAAATGTGTAAAAAATGTGAAAAATAGACATTTTTTTGTTTTAAGGATAGTTTTCAGGTACTCGTATCCGAAAAAAGGAATTCCCTATGTATATATAACCACCTATCTCACGGTCGTGAGACGTGGTTGTGGCTGAAATTTTACCGCGATTTCGCTTGGAGCGGGTGCAATTTTCCAGATTAGCACCC
>NW_022875281.1:0-1560 GCF_010883055.1 Belonocnema kinseyi
AACGTGGTAACAAGATGAGAATTGAAAGCAAACTGAATGTTAAATCAAAAAGCATGAAAGAGGGAGCTCTTCTTAATATTTTGACACCAAAATCATGTCAATGCACCTTACCGACTGCGAGTAAAGCCACCCACGCTTTAACTTGACAGGCTGTATGTTTAATTCAGAAAATACGATTTCAAAACCATTTTTCAAGCAGTAATTATTTAAACAAGTTATATTTGCTTAAACGATTAAGAGGTGGTTTATCTATTCTTCGTATACACTATACAGTCATGTAATACACTATTTAGTTATTGTAAACAAACTGATTAAGAAAAGTAAGATTGTTTAAACGAGTAGAAATTTATTAAACACTGAAAGAAATGTATCAAAATTATGTAATTATTTAACAAAACGTAGCATAGGATACCAATTTAGAAAAATTGGACATCTCTAGCTCAATGTTCAGAAATTTGGAAAATAGACAATAAATAATTGCTTAAATGATAATATAATGTTTTTAGAAAAATGTACTACTCCGAACAATGACTAACCATTACATTTCAATCAAAAAATTTACCTTACATTTTACATTGTTGTTTTTTACATTGAATTTACGTTACATTTTCTGGGATTAAATTATTGTTTAAATAATTCACATTCCTTTAAACATTAAAAAATTGTTTAAAAAGTAATTGGAAATATTCAAATCGTATTTTCTGGGTTAAACATAATATTTAATGATTTCGAGGACTAGTAAATTCTGATAAAATCTTAATGTTATTGTTGAAACAATTAATTATTGAATTTTTTTAATTTCTGTCAAATTAAGTATGGATGGTTTACATCTACAAAACAACGTCAACAACAAATAGAAAACAACATCTACAAAAAATTGCTTAGAATAACAATGTAGAAAAAGTGGACATCTCTAGTTCCCTGTTCAGAAATTTGGAAAAAAAAGAGAATAAATAATTGCTTAAATGATTTAATGTTTTTAGAAAAATGTACTACTCCAAAGAATTACATTACAATTTACATTACAATACATTTTAATCGGAAAATACCATTGTTTGTTACATTTTTTGGGATTAAATTATTGTTTAAATAATTCACAATTCTTTAAACATTAAAAAATTGTTTAAAAAGTAATGGGAAATATTCAAATTGTCTACTTGTAATTATTTGTATGAAAAAGATGACGGATATTTGCTAAAAATTAACAATAATGAACCTAAAATGTAGTTTTTTATTTTTGGGTCATATTGGGTGCGCTGGGGGAGTGAGGGAGGGTTAGAAATAAAATTGATTAGTATGGATTTATTTCGCAAACACTCCATCTTGTAAATCGACTGGAAATATATTTATAATTTTTATTAAATTTTAACATAGTATAAACAGTACACATTGTGCCATTTAATTTTATAATAATATGGCTGGGTCCCCACCTCAAAAAAAAGGCTCCTCTGCTTTCTGTAAATACCAGGTGTATACATATGAAACCGGTATTGCCATTTAGCGGCCAGTAGGCACACTTGTAGGCACTGTCGGAACATACCATTTGTGCTAATTGGCGTA
>NW_022875282.1:0-1473 GCF_010883055.1 Belonocnema kinseyi
GTATAGATATTTTTTTTGAAAATGCATTATTATATTTGAGAATATTTTAAATACTGTGAAAATGTTGCATGAAAAAATGTAACTTTTGGATTTTCCATTATTTTTCATGCAGTCAAAATTTAGATTTTGATACATCAAGAAAATTCAAAAAGCTGTCATGATAATCTTCTAGGGCATATAGAAATAAAACTTTTTCTTCTCTTGTCATTTTTTCATATCGTCCATTAATTGGCTTAAAGGGTTCATTTTCGTGTGTTTTTTTTGGAATTTTGTAAATGCTATAACTCTAATAATTTTTTTATATTATGAAAAAAGTCATTAGATAAATTGTTCGACTTTTCAAATACTACGAGCCATTGTAGAAAGCCAATCTAATAGATTAATTTTTTCAAAAGTTATCGTGCTCACAGACAGACAGACAGACATAAAGACAGACAGATAGACATACAGATAGACACATTCGTAAAAACCTGTTTTTCGGATTCAGGGGGCCTTAAAACGTGGACCTTTTGACAAAAACTAGGGGGGCCAATTTTTATACAAATCTAATACCTTCTCTGATGAGAATCTAAAAATGATTTATTTGTCATAAATGATTTTTTGATAGTTCTCTTTTTAGTTTTAATCATAAAAAATAGCATCAAAAATATGAAAAGTTAAATTTTTTGAAACACCACACACGATACAATAATAAATTTAAAAACAAAAGTTGTGATAAGAATGTTCCCACGCAGCGGGCACATTTTTTTACTGTTAATGATGTTTTTTATGATTAAAGCCAAAACTATGCATCCTGTCCAAAAGTGGTTGACAACAAATTTGTAGACCTTTTACGAATGCGCAATTTTTGTGCATTCATCTTTTGCCGTATTTTGCACAGTTTGGCCGAAAATTTAATTTTTGGATTATTCATTACTGTGAATGCTGTCATAATTTGAATTTTGATGTTTCAAGAAAATTCAAAAAGTTGTTGTGATAATTTTGTGGGGCATTTAAAAAGCAACATTTTTTTCTCGTAACTTTTTTTTCATAGCGTGCGCTATTTGGCTTAAAATGTTCATTTTCATGTATCTTTTGGAATTTTGTGAATGCTACAACTGGTAATTTTTGATTTTTTGAAAAAAGTCATTGGGATAAATTGTTCGACTTTTTGAATACAATGAATAACCGTACAGAGAATTTTTCAATTTAAAAAAAAAAGTGGTCTTAAAAATATTCAAAATGTGCCCACTTTTGGAATTTTTATCCAAAATGGCTGGCTACCGAACTTGACCTTTAATTTAGAACACTAAACGAGTGTACCAAAGGGCAATCTGATAGATTAATTCTTTCAAAAGTTATCGTGTTCAAAGGCAGACAGACATACATACAGAAATACGAGGGTGAATCAAATATTAACCGGAATTCTTTTTTAATATTTATTTATTTATAAAACAATACAAAAATACTATTGATTATTTTTCTACATAGTCT
>NW_022875283.1:0-1366 GCF_010883055.1 Belonocnema kinseyi
AAGCTATCTAAGGATGGTACTATAGAACGCCACCTTAAGGTAGGCCTAGTGGCGCCATCTCTTGGTCAGGCCGGAAACTTATCAATCCACCCTCGTATTTTTCTTTTTCTTTTCATTTAATGATACATAATGAGATTATACTCCTTTTATTTGAGGTACTGAAAGCTTAATAAAAATCAGTCGAATGGCTAAGGAACTCTAATATCCACCATATTCATATATTCACCGTGTCAAAGTTTTCAATAATTACCGATCCAGTTAATGATTCACGCATAATAGAATCTGTTAATTATCCTCTAGTAAATTCTATAGAATATAGAATTAAGTACGTTTTCAGGAATAGTTTGCAGTGTCCTTTAGCATAAATCCAGGCAATCTAAACCTATGTAAAGAGCCAGGGCCGCTTAAACAATTTCCGTTGAATTTGGCCGCATGTTAACAGCTAACGCAACTAACGCGCTGAAGGTACTGGCATCATGCTGAATGTTATGTACGACTGAGCATCGCCCATTTCAGCCCCGTGGCTCTACTCATGCCGAAACTGGCGAGTAAATCAATTCTCGGAATGACGTAAACCCGGAATTATTAAATCCAAGTTCCACGATAATTTCAAAATTTTTCTGAATTGCTTCTGTTCGCTATCTATTTAACGAAAAGCTTCGAAAGTTTTTTACTACTTTCGCATCCCTTCTATTATCCTGCACAATTATTCATTAGTGGTATAACAGTTATAAAAAACTGCTTTAAAATAACACGTTAAAGTAGAATCAGAAGTAATATGATTAAAATTTTAATTTTTAATGTTTGGCAATAAACTTAATATAGAGTTCCTATAAAAATAAAATAATAACCATTCATAATGTAGAAACTTACTATTTACACAACTTGTGTTGAGTTACATCTCTATAATACCAATACAATTAAAGTATAGTTTTAGTAATGCAACAGCTGCTAAAGAAACTCGAGTAACACACATATCATTATAAAAAGGAGTAACTCCCATGTATCCTTTCAAACTCCATTTCTCATAATTTACACCAGAGCCAGTATAAAGTTTATTGCATTTCTGCGATTCGTAAGTGTATTTATAAAAAGTATTTTATACGAAATTAAAGCTCTGATATATATATATTGTCGAGAATGGGATGTGCCGTATATACTGGAACTTTATATTCTCGACAATTGTTTCTATTGCTCACTCGAGGCCTGACATGGTTCTTCTTGACTTCGAGAAGCGAACCATATTCGTTATCGAATTTTCGGTACCAGCTGACAAAAACATTATAGCCAAGGAGAATGAAAAGAAAGAGAGGTATCGAGACCTTATAAGGGAGTTGCAACGATTGTACCCGGAATATTCTGTTAA
>NW_022875284.1:0-1506 GCF_010883055.1 Belonocnema kinseyi
AAAAGACGAATGCATCAACTTGCCATAAAGATAGGCTGACCAAGCCAGTACGCGTCCCGCATTTAGTGTGTGATTGACTACATCACATCTGGCAGGAATTTTACCGTCAAGGTTCGAAAGTTCGCGCGCGAACTCCGGAATCGTTATCACACACTTTAAAGTCAAAGCTGCCGACCATCAGGCAGCATATTGTTGAGAGAATATGGATACTATCTCACGCTAAGAGAAGTCTAGAGCGGAGGGAGAGGTGGCTCAGAGAAAATCAACAGTTTCTCTCTGACCCATCTCGACTCTTCCAAGACCCTCCAGTTACTGTCGACCACCCGCCCAAACCAGAGGTGGTCGAAGTATTTTGGAGAAAAGTCTACGGAGTGCAGCATAGACTGGACGAAGACTCAGAAAATATAAATAGCTTCAAGGAGCTGTGTGATGCCCTCATAACACCTGATAAAGAATGCCCACCCATCACTACCGAGGAGGTGAAAAAAGTATTAAGAGGGATGAAAAACTATTCTACACTGGTACCAGATTGTATCAAAATCTTCTGGTGGAAGAAGTTTCCTTCAACCCATCAGAATTTGGCCCGTATTTTTATCTCATATTTAAAGTTAGAAGAGCCGATTCCGGAGTGGTTGGTTGAAGGGCGCACAATACTCCTGCCGGAAATAGGCAACTTAACTGACCCGAAGAATTACAGGCCAATTACTTGTCTGAAAACACTGTATAAGATATTCACAGCTATCCTAAATGATAGGATTGTTCGGGCAATTGAACCTGTGTGGCAAGAAATGTATGAGCAAAGAGGCTAAAAGAAAGCTATAGCGGGATGTCAGGAGAACCTGCTCATCGATGGATGTGTCTGCAAAGATGCAGCATTCTACCAGCGTGACCTATCGATGGCCCGGTTTGATTATCGGAAATCTTTCGATTCGACCTCCCATAGACTTATCATCTGTCTTTTGAAAAGCTTAAGGGCATGTGACACAGCTAAATACCTTTATTACCGACGACAGTTTTTCAGTTCACTGAATGTTCTTTTGAACCTAAGAACTTTTTTTGTAAATAAAATATCGAGCTGAAACTTTGGGAAATGTATTAGAGTGCAATAAAGTACGTTTAGGTACTGCATTTTGGTAGGAACTTCACTGAAAATTATTTCATCTTTTTTCTGAACCTCAACATTTTTTGAACGTTCGAACTTTTCTTATACATAAAATATCGGTCTCAAACTTTGAGAAATGCAAGTGCCGAAAGAAAACTACGTTAAAGTACAAAGTTTAATAGTAAAAGATGTAAAAAAAAAATTTCAACAATCAATTCCAACGGCATCAGCTGGTAACGTTGTACACGAAAATACGAAACCTGGCGGCCACTAGATGAGGCTCTAGAGAGTTCGTATTTTCATGTACAACGTTACCGGCTGATGCCGTTGGAATTGATTGTTGAAATATATTTTTTTACATCTTTTATTATTAAACTTTGTACTTTAACGTAGTTTTCTTTCGG
>NW_022875285.1:0-2580 GCF_010883055.1 Belonocnema kinseyi
AAAAAACTTTTAACCAAATAGTTCAATTTTCAAGCCAAAAAGAACAATTTTTTTTAAACCCAGTTTTTTTTACAACAAAATTAATTTTTAAACAAGAAAGATGAATTTTTAATGCAAAAAAAAGAGTTTTTCAAAAAAACTTTTAACCAAATAGTTCAATTTTCAAGCCAAAGAAAACCTCTTTTTCAAACCCAGTTTTTTTTACAACAAAATTAATTTTTAAACAAGAAGGATAAATTTTTAATGCAAAACTTTTAATGCAAACTTTTTAATGCAAAACTTTTGACCAAATAGTTCAATTTTCAAGCCAAAAAGAACAATTTTTTTCAAACCCAGTTTTTTTACAACAAAATTAATTTTTAAACAAGAAAGATTTTTTTAATGCAAAAGGAAGAGTTTTTGACAAAAACTTTTAACCAAATAGTTCAATTTTCAAGCCAAAAAGAACCATTTTTTCAAACCTAGTTTTTTTTACGACAAAATTGATTTTTAAACAAGAAAGATTTTTTTAATGCAAAAGGAAGAGTTTTTAACAAAAACTTTTAACCAAATAGTTCAATTTTTAAGCCAAAAAGAACCATTTTTTCAAACCCAGTTTTTTTTACAACAAAATTAATTTTTAAACGAGAAAGATGAATTTTTTATTGCAAAAGGAAGAGTTTTTAACAAAAACTTTTAACCAAATAGTTCAATTTTCAAGCCAAAAAGAACAATTTTTTCACACCCAGTTTTTTTTTGCTACAAAATTAATTTTTTAACAAGAAAGATGAATTTTTAATGCAAAAGAAAAAGTTTTTAACAAAAACTTTTAACCAAATAGTTCACTTTTCAAGCCAAAGAAAACCTCTTTTTCAAACCCAGTTTTTTTTACAACAAAATTAATTTTTTAACAAGAAAGATGAATTTTTAATGCAAAAGAAAAAGTTTTTAACAAAAACTTTTGACCTAATAGTTCAATTTTCAAGCCAAAAAGAACAATTTTTTCACACACAGTTTTTTTTGCTACAAAATTAATTTTTAAACAAGAAAGATGAATTTTTAATGCAAAAGAAAGAGTTTTTCAAAAAAACTTTTAACCAAATAGTTCAATTTTCAAGCCAAAAAGAACAATTTTTTTTAAACCCAGTTTTTTTTACAACAAAATTAATTTTTAAACAAGAAAGATTTTTTTAATGCAAAAGGTCGAGTTTAAAAAAAAAACATTTCATTTTTCAATAAAGAATTATGATTTTAAAAAGTTGTATTTTCCACCCGAAAATATGAAATTAAAAAAAAAGTTTATTTCCAGTAAAGATGGAAATGAAAAATGGGTTTTTAATCAATAAAGATGAATTTCATATCTAACAGCTGTCTTTTCAAATAAAAAACATAATTTTTAAACCAAAAATAGAAATCGTAAAATTTTCAGTTTAAAAAAATGATATCTTAACAAAATGAAAACTAATTTTCAGCCAGTTTAATTCCACTAAAAAAGTCGAATTTTTAAAAGAATAGTTGAATGCTCAATCAATACGACGAAATAACAAAACTTCTAACCAACTGAGTTAAACGAAAAAAAATTTTTTTTAACAAATTAGTAAAATTTTCAACCAAAAATGTGAACATTCAACAAAATAATAAACTGTACAATTAAAAAGCAAATTTTTTACCACAATTGTTTATTTCTTTACAAAGTCGATAATTTTTTAACAGAATAATTGAATTTTCGCAAAAGAAAGTTTCCACCGATAAGATTTTTTTGTACCAAGCAAAACGAATTTTAAAAACATGAATTTTTAACCAAGCTGCTGAATTTTTAACTAAAAATTAGAAATTTGATAAATTTTCTTCCAAATAGTTAGAGTGTTAAATAAAAAAGAATAATCTACAACAAAAAATGTGTAATTAATTTAAAATTACTTTTATTTAAGTAAAAATGATATCTGAAAGAAATATCAACTATTACATTTTTAATTCACATTCCTTATTTTTTGGCTGTAAATTCCACTAATTATTTAAAATTTAAACTTGATTGTTAAATTTTTTTACTATGCATCTCTTTAATTTGAAAATTAACTTATATTTTTGAAAAGTTTTTTTTTGGTTGAAAAGTAATTCTTTTAGTTGAAAATTTATTTTTTCCAGTTTTTATAAAAATTGCATCGTTTTATCATCAATAAAAATTCCGTTTCTTATATCAATGTTTTTAATTTTTAATTTTTGACTAAAAATGGACATTTTTGACAAAAATTCAATTGCATTCTAAAAAAATTCTTTTGTTTGAAAATTCCACCATTTGGTTGAAATTTCATCCCATTTAGGTTGAAAATTCATCTTTTAGAGTACTGGATTCATCTTTCTTGCCTAAAAAATTAAAAATTAAAATTGTTCTTTGCTTAAAAATCTAATTTTTCGGTTAAAAAATCGACTATTTTTGGTAAAAGTCAATGTCAATTTCCAAATTAAAAGAACAGCTTTTTTTGTTTGAAAAATTATCTTTCTAGTTGAAAATTCAACATTCTTTGAAAAACATTGCCCTTTTGGCTTTGAAATTGAAACTATTGTTTAAAAGTTAAACTGGTTGGCCAAGCATTCAATTTT
>NW_022875286.1:0-1592 GCF_010883055.1 Belonocnema kinseyi
TAAATCGATAGTATTATATTTCGAAAGTATTCTCTGAAATTTTCAGAGCGAAATATAGTACGGTTACGATGCTATAAGTTTTTCCGCGAACTTCCTTCGTCGGGCCACGCATCTGGGCTGCTGCGAGCTCGAGCAGAGATAGTGTCAAATTTCAAAACATTCGCTCAATTTCGTTCTGACTGTCGATCTCTTAGTAGATTTTCGCATTCATAATGAGTTCTACATCGTATCCAAAAGGCGCTCAAAAAAATGAGTTTCGGGCTTCTAGGCGAAAAAGAAAATTTTATGGTAATCAATACCAGGCAGAAGAGGGTACATCGCTTGGTGCAAGTGCTTCTGCCCGAAAACTCTCGGCAGCGTCAACAACAAGTGTTCCGATTGATAACTCACATCGCTATCGAATAATTGAGTTCGCGACTATTTTCGTCGCTCTCTCTGAAATGCTCTGATGCAAAGTTTGTTAAAACTCAGTGAAATTCGAAGAAGGAGGTGGCCGAGGTCTAGGCTAGAAGCTGTTCATCTCATGCAAGTGTGGTACAAGTGAAGTGAATTCTGGCCCTTTTATAAATAATGGTTTTGAAGTGAATCGACGTATTGCGTTTGTGATGCGACTGTTAGGCATTGGTTTACAAGGGGTGAATTTATTTTCGAGCATGATGGACATTGGTAAAGGAATCAGTATAAGCGCACATAACGCAATCGTTGAGCATATACATCAAGCTTCAAAAATTTTATTTATGAAAAGTTGTAAATAAGCTATTGAAGAAGAAAAAAGATTAAATGAACAGGCAGGAAGACCTTTATTACAAATGAAAGTTTCAGGCGACGGTTCTTGGAAAAAACGCGGTTTTTCATCGAGAATCGGCGTCACTACGCTTATATTATATTATTCTGGGAAAATTGTTGATTTAGTGGTCAAAAGCACATTTTGCCAAGGCTGTATTATTTGTCCGCATAAAGTAGGCACAGAAGAATATGATATTTGGTATGAAAGTCATATTGAAGAGTGTTCTACTAATCACGAAGGGTCAGCTGGGAAGATGGAGGTGGATGACGTTATCGATATGTTTTTAAGATCGGTCGAATCACACGGTGTGATGTATACCGCTTATATCGGTGACGGTGACTCCAAAACTTTTGTCGCAGTTTTGAACCGAAATCCTTATGGAGAAGATGTTCAAGTGATAAAATGCGAATGCATAGGTCATGTGCAGAAAAGAATGGGAACACGTCTTCGGAACTTGAAAAAAGCCCAAAAATTAGGAGGAAAGGGCAAGCTTACCGATGCGCTCATAAAAAAACTGAGTACCTATTATGGATTGGCTATAAGAAGAAATGTCAACTCAGCCGAAGATATGAAAAAAGCTATCATGGCCACTACTATCACATGTGCTCTACAAACGACAATTCACAACATCAGTTCTGTCCTCCTGGAATCGATAGTTGGTGTAAATGGCAAGCATCGCAAGTAGTTGGAGCAAACGTGTTCCAACATCCTCAAGCATTACACCCAGATTTGCAGAAACATCTGCTGCCGATTTATGAAGATTTATCAAGGAAAGACTTGTTGGAAAGATGTTTGGGCGGCCACA
>NW_022875287.1:0-2006 GCF_010883055.1 Belonocnema kinseyi
TATTTGGTTTATATATATATTTCGGTTCGGTTTTGATTCCTCTGGAATCAAACCGAGGGGCCTATGACAAGGCTATCGAACGCGTCCTCGGGTTGCGCATAGAGGGTCCGTGTACCAAGGGATTCTGCTGAATATGGTTACAAAAATAAATAGGCAGTCGCAGACAATTGTCCAGGGGTGGTCCCGAAGGAATTAACCCCCAAGCGGAGGTGCGAAAACCGTGCCGAAAGCTGGATGGCATCTGGGTGAGCTGTCTAGAATGGTGACTCTGGGATACCGGGTGACCTCTCAGAGTACGCAGCCTTATCCTTGCATGCGGGGCTCTACAAGGATGGACGAACCCCATTCCCTAGCTTCTCGTGGGAACAACAATGACAACACCAACCATAGTTGTAGTAACTGCGGTTCAAAACAACAGAACGCGCAGGGCTCCCGACAATGGGTCGGCCAACAATGCCGACCAATCTAGAGCTGGGCAAGCCAATGAAAATGGATTCAATGCGATGTATCGGCGGGAACTCGTGACCTTTGGGTGGACGAAGCAATTGAATCCCGACTTCCTAGACTGCTATGATGCGAGTGTGGCCCGTGAACGGGGTTACATGGCACGGCTGCATGCTCTGTGGTGCGAGAAATACCCGGAGCCATCGCACTTTTCGCAGCAACGTCTGCGAAACCATGCTGAACTACTCCGTAAAAGGGGCTATGTAAGGGGAACGCCTACTCTACCAATGTGTGATTGACTACATCACATCTGGCAGGAATTTTACCGCCAAGGTTCGAAAGTTCGCGCGCGAACTCCGGACCCGTTATCACACACTTAACAATTCAAAGCTGCTGACCATCAGGCAGCATATTGTTGAGAGAATACGGATACTATCTGACGCTATGAGAAGTCTAGACCGAAGGGAGAGGTGGGTCACAGCAAAACAACAGTTTCTCTCTGACCCATCTCGACTCTTCCAAGACCCTCCATTTACTGTCGAACACCCACCCAAACCAGAGGAGGTCGAAGCATTTTGGAGAGAAGTCTACGAATTTCAGCATAGACTGGACGAAGACTCAGAAAATATAAATAGCTTCAAGGAGTTATGTGTTGCCCTCATAACATAAAGAATGCCCACCCATCACTACCGAGGAGGTGAAAAAGTATTAAGAGGGGTGAAGAACTATTCCGCACCGGGACCAGATTGTATCAAAGCATTCTGGTGGAAGAAGTTTTCTTCAACCCATTAGAATTTGGCCCGTATTTTCACCTCATATTTGAAGTCGGAAGAGCCGATTCCAGAGTGGTTGGTGGAAGGGCGCACAATACTCCTGCCGAAAATAGGCAACTTAGCTGACCCGAAGAACTGCAGGCCAATAGCTTGTCTGAACACGCTTTATAAGATATTCACAGCTATCCTAAATGATAGGGTTGTTCGGGCAATTGAACCTGTGTGGCAAGAAATGTATGAACAACGAGGCCTAAAGAAAGGCGTAGCCGGATGTCGGGAGAACCTGCTCATCGATAGATGTGTCTGCAAAGATGCAGCATTCTACCAGCGTGACCTATCGATGGTCTGGATTGATTATCGGAAAGCTTTCGATTCTACATCCCATAGACTTATCATCTGTCTTTTGGAAATCTTAAAGGTTCATCCGCAAACAGTTGCGTGCATAGAGAGATTGATGCCGCTTTGAAAACCCAGATTTACTATCTCATCTGGCAAAAACCGTGTGACAACTAACTAGGTCAAGTTTCAGAGAGGTGTCTTTCAGGGCGACACCATGAGCCCACTCCTCTTTTGCCTTACATTATTGCCACTATCTCTAGTATTGCGCCATTCCGACGGATACTTGTGCGGCAAACCTGCAGATCGAAAGTACATGGTCACTCATGTATTTTACATGGACGATCTTAGGATCTATGCTAAAAACAGAGAGCAACTGCATCTAGCTCTGGGGATTCTCGAACGATATACTAAGGAAATTGGAATGGAATTTGGGTTAGACAAATGCGCCAA
>NW_022875288.1:0-1060 GCF_010883055.1 Belonocnema kinseyi
AAATGATTTTTTATTTCAAAAAAGTACATAACTCAAAGAGAATGTTTAAAAATATTTCAAAACATTTCAAAATATTTACAATATTAGAAAAAATCTGGAAGCACTTAAAACAATTTTGCGTGCAGGATTTTACAAAAATGTTAGGAAAAATGGGAATCAGTCTAAAGACATTTAAATGTTCCGAAAAATTTTTTAAATAGTTTTAAAAGATTTAAAATAATTTAAAAGAGAATAGATACTTTTGATGATTTTGAAATGTTTTGAAATGTTGACTTTTTATTTTAAAGAAAGACATAATTTTAAAAGGAAATATAAAAATATGGGACCACTGGAAAAAATTCTGAAAGGGATGAATGCAAAATCCCAAAAAATAAAATCTCCGGCACCTGAATAATAATTTTATAAAAATTGTATTACAAAATACACATTCAAACAAATTTTTTCATCCAGAAATATATATTCGATTATTGTATTTTCAATAAATAAATAATATTTGATAAACAATTGTTTAATTGTTTAAATTCAGGATTTTCTAGTTTGGTTATTTTATAATTCAGCCATTTTCTCTGGTGATTTTTAAAATTCGGTAATATTTTATTGTCTGAAATTTTATTTATTTTATTTTCCTGAATTTTCCAATTCGACTTTTATATTTCGGGACTTTCATAATTTCAGGAATTTTATTATTTGGTTATTTTTCAATGTACGAATTTTACAGTGTCGGGAATTTTATTTTTCGGGATTTTTCAGTCGCTTTTTCCGAAAAATAAAATTCCCACATCACTGTAAAAATTCCGAAATTATAACATTGTCGAAATATAAAAGTCCCGAATTGGAAAATTTTCGATAATTTACACTATTACCGAATTCGAGAATTGCCGACAGAAAATTTCCGAATTATACAATATCCGGGCTAGACATCTCTCTAATTTGAACAATTAAAAAATAGTTTGTTTATAATTTTTTTTTAATAGAATAATAAAATATTTTTAATAAAGAAAAAACTTTTTTAATGTTTAAAGTTTCTAAAAATTATTGTTGGAATATAAAATAACAATAA
>NW_022875289.1:0-1395 GCF_010883055.1 Belonocnema kinseyi
TTTAGTCGAAACGCGTACAATGAGATTTGTTGTTAATGGTTCTTTTATCGTCCAAAATTATATTACTTGGCTAAAAACTGAATTATTTCCTTCAAAATTCGACAATTTTGTCAACATTCATCATTTTCGTTTAAAAATTCTTTTCTTTCGGTGGAAAATCAATTCTTTTGTTTGAGGGTGCAAATTTTTCGTTGAAAATTGAACTGATTTAGTTGGTTAACGTTTTCTTTTCAATTGAAAATGTATCTATATTGTTAAAAACTCAACTATTTTATCGAAAATATCTGTTTGTGGCTTTGTATCAGATTTAAATATTTCTTGAAAATTTGTCTTTTTTGGTTTTTTATTTTTTTTCTGGATTTACATTTTATATTTCTTCAATTTTGTACATTTGGAGTTAAAATTTCTTGACTTTCAATATATATGTGTATGTATGCGCATGTATGTATGTATGTATGTATGTATGTATATATAAATATATATATATATATATTTTAACGACTGTCGGATATGACGTAGTTATCAATCGACCCTTACATTCTTTTGTGTTTTCTGTAACAGTTTCATGGTGACTCTTAAAGAGGCCGGTCGTATATTTACTCGGTTAGGCAAAAAGCAGTTAATTATAATTTTACGATAAAAAAAAAAGAAATTTTAAACCTACACGCTTAAAGTAACGCTGAGATTTTGAACCGGGGAAGGGGACTCTTTTTTTATTTTAAATTCAAAGATGTAGCCCTAAAATAAACACACACACAAAAAAGGATATATATATGTATGTATATATGTATATATGTTTATATATGTATATTCATTGTTTTTAGTCGAAACTCCTACCATGAGATTTGTTTTTAATGGTTCTTTTTTTGTCAAAAATTATATTACTTGGCTCAAAACTGAATTATTTCGTTCAAAATTCGACAATTTTGTCAACATTCATCCTTTTTATTTAAAATTCTTTTCTTTCGGTGGAAAATCAATTCTTTTGTTTGAGGGTGCAAATGTTTCGTTGGAAATTGAACTGATTTAGTTGGTTGACGTTTTCTTTTCAATTGAAATGTATGTATGTATATATATATACATATATATATATATATTTTAACGACTGTCGTATATGACGTAGTTGTCAATCGACCCTTACATTCTCTTGTGTTTTCTGTAACGGTTTCGTGGTAACTCTGAAAGAGGCCGGTCGTATATATACGTGGTTGGGGAAAAAGCCAAATAGAAAATTTTAAATTTTGTATAAATGCACTTTCTTAAAATTGTGCTTCGATATGCAGTTACTAGGAAATCTGGAAACGTACTCAGAGATAAGTAATTCATAGCAATTCATTATAATTTTACGATAAAAAAAAAAGAAATTTTAAACCTACAAACTGACAATAAAGCTGA
>NW_022875290.1:0-1457 GCF_010883055.1 Belonocnema kinseyi
AATCTGGAACAACTTAAAATAAAAACAATGTAACTTTTATTTTAAAAAGTTTTTAGTTAAAAAATTAATTTAATCGTTCAATTTTTAATATTACAAACTGAATTTTTTGTGAATTATTATCATTTTGAACCTTAAAAATAATAGCGTAATTTGTATTTTTTAACCAGAAATCTCTAAAATGTTAAAGTCATAAAAAATTTTTAATGGTTATATCGTATTTTAAAATAATTTAATTTAAAAAATTGTAAAATTAAAAGGTGTTAAAAGTTTGTGTTTTATACGTATGAATTATTAAGCGTTTAAATGCAATATTTCTGAATTAAAAATTTTTTTCAAAGCAATTGTATGTATTTCTGAATTGGATCAGAGATTTAGAAAAAAAATATATAATTCAGATCTGGGACAAGCCATTATAAACAAAAATTAAAAACTATACAAATTTGAACAGAGTGGTTAGAAATAAAAAGCCTTAATTAGTTAAAATTGTAATGAGCTAAATTTTAAGTTTGAACGCTACAATTTTAATTTAGAATAATATTCAAAATTAATTTAAAAATTGAAATTATTTGAAATAATTTGAAACACGATGTAGATTTTTGCAGATTAAAAAAAAAAGCTTTTGAGAATTGTAAAATATTCAAAAAGAAAACAAAAATTGTTGTGATTGCTAAGAAAATTGAAAATGATTTTTTAGTTTGAAAAATTAATTTTAAGTGAGTATTTGAAAAGATTTTAAAAATTAAAAAAAAAAGGAATCAGGGCGATTTTAAGGCACTTTCTTATTTTGCAGTTTTTTAATTTTAGGAAAAAATCTAATTAACACAATAAATCAATTTTCAACCCAAAAGTTCACTTTTCAACAAAAGAAATTAATTTTCTATCAAATAATTTCAAATAATTGGTGTTTTAACTAATAAAATGTACAGGAGAAAGTTTCAAACCGAAATGGAATAGTACAATTTCCAGATAAAAACTGTGCTAAAAAATTGAATTGAACAAGCAAAAAAACGAATTTTCAATAAAATTGTTAAATTTTCAAGGGAAAAGGTGAATTTATGACCAAGAAGATTAATGTTCTATACAAAAAAAAACGATTTTCCAACTTAACCAATATAAACGATTAATTTTAAATCAATCATATAATAGTTACATTTTCAGATAAAGATAAATAATTTTTTAAAGAAAAAATTAATTTTAAACAAATTTGTTAAATTTTCGACCTATCAGATGAATTTTCGACCAAGAAAATTGATAATCTACAAAAAAAGACAAATCTTAAACAAAATACGTGAATTTTTAAAGAAGTTATTTAATTTTAAAGTAAAAAAGACGAATTATTTGCAAAAAGTTGAAACTTTTAAGCGAAAAATATGAGTTTTCAATGAAAGAATTAAACTTTCAACCAATAGTTAAATTTTCAATCATAATTAAAAAACGTTGTTAAATAAACGTATTTT
>NW_022875291.1:0-1216 GCF_010883055.1 Belonocnema kinseyi
ATAATAATGGATGGAAAATTTATGAATCTTAGGGACCACTATCCCCGTTTGAATAATAAAGGTAGTTAATGGGGCAGTATTCAATTCATTGCCACCTACCTGTTCCACTAAGCCTTTCCACTAGACCAGTGGTCGGCACGCTCTTGCCCTGGCTGCCCTACGACCTATTTTCAGGGCAGTACCTGTGAGCTTGGCCAGACCACCCCTTTCCTCAGGGGTCCTTTGTTATACAATGGGAAAAAAATGTATGATTAAAAAATTCGTAATTTTGCGATCAGTCACTTAAAAGTAATATATTTATCACCTACGTATTGTTCCGATTCCAAAAACATGTAATTTGTCTATAAAGGTTGAAAATTTGAGAAGTATTCAGTATTGACTGTCAATCTGATGTTTTTTGATTATAAACTCCTTCAAATTTTTAACTTTTCTAGGCAAGTAATATATCATTGGAATCGGAAAAATTCGTAGATGCTGATAATGCTATTTTGAAATCGCTAATTGAAAAATTAAAAGTTTTAAAATTTCCTTACTTTGACATGCCTGTGGACAAAAGACCCTTGCTGGAGTAAGCTCACTCACACTAAGATACATGAATAGACCGAAAAGTTGTAGAAAAATTAAGTCGGGTGGAGCCTGACCATACCTGAAAATGAAGCACAAAGTTTGCCGACCATTGCACTAGATTTACCCTCACGTCGCTGACTAAACAGGAGTTTTGTGTCCAGCCTTTACAGAAACTAACTTTTTTGCATTGTCCAAAATTTTTTTTCATTCATGATACTTTAAGGTATGTTATTTTTCACTTAACAACTCTGAATTGTTCATCACAATTGTAAAATAAATTTTTCAAAATTATAAACAATATAATTGTTTAAATAATTAATTTTTTTAAAAATGGAAAAAACCTGGAGATATTGCCGAGGAGAATCCAGAACTATCTTCACTTTTTCTATATGACTTTCGGTTTTTTTTATAATGATGGATAAATAATCAAATCCATATGCGCCATGGAATATCGCAAAGCTAAATTTAAATTTTCAGTTAAAATATAAAATTTTTTCTCAGTCATAAGTTCAAGTATTTGCTTAAAAGTTCAGGTTATTTGTTAAAGATTAATTCTTGTTGGTAATACATTTTTTTCTTGGTTAAAAATAATCTTTTCGATTGAAAACTCATATATTTAATTAAAAATTCATTTTTGTTGTTATAGATT
>NW_022875292.1:0-1803 GCF_010883055.1 Belonocnema kinseyi
GAATACATTTTAAGCAAGATTATATGAAAATACTATATAATTTTGCCTAAAACGCCGAAAATGTGCATCTGTTTGTGTAATTTGTTCTTAAAATTAACAAATATTGATGCATAACTACATTTGTTGAATAGCATTTAAGGAAGATCAGATGAAAACAAGATTGAATTATGCTTGAAAACGCCGAGAATATGCATTTGTTTATTTAATTTGTTCTTAAAACTAACAAATGTTAATGCACAACTTAATTCATGGAATATATTTTAGACAAGATTATATGAAAATACTATATAATTTTGCCTAAAACGCCGAAAATGTGCATTTGTTTGTGTAATTTGTTCTTAAAATTAACAAATGTTGATGCATAACTACATTTTTTTAATAGCATTTAAGGAAGATCAGATGAAAACAAGATTGATTTTTGCTTGAAAACGCCGAGAATATGCATTTGTTTAATATTTGCTCTTAAAATTAACAAATGTTAATGCATAAGTTAATTCTTGCAATATATTTTGCGCAAGATTATATGAAAATACTATTTAATTTTGCCTAAAACTTCTAAAATGTGCATTTGTTTGTATAATTTGATCTTAAAATTAACAAATGTTGATGCATAACTACATTTGTTGAATAGAATTTGAGGAAGATCAGATGAAAACAAGATTTATTTTTGCTTGAAAACGCCGCGAATATGCATTTGTTTATTTAATTTGCTCTTAAAATTAACAAATGTTATTGCATAGCTTAATTCTTGCAATATATTTTGCGCAAGATTATAAGAAAATACTATTTAATTTTGCCTAAAACGCCGAAAATGCGCATTTGTCTGTATAATTTTTTCTTAAAGTTAACAAATGTTCATGCATAACTACATTTTTTGAATAGAATTTGAGGAAGATCAGATGAAAACAAGATTTATTTTTGCTTGAAAGCTCCGAGAATATGCATTTGTTTAATATTTTGCTCTTAAAATTAACAAATGTCAATGCATAACTTAATTCTTGGAATACATTTCAAGCAAGATTATATGAAAATACTATATAATTTTTCATAAAATGCCGAAAATGTGCATTTGTTTGTATAATTTGTTCTTAAAATTAACAAATGTTGATGCATAACTCCATTTGTTGAATAGCATTTAAGGAAGATCAGAAGAAAACAAGATTGATTTTTGCTTGAAAACGCCGAGAATATGCATTTGTTTATATAATTTGATCTTCAAATTAACTAATGTTGATGCATAACTACATTTGTTGAATAGAATCTGAGGAAGATCAGATGAAAACAAGATTTATTTTTGCTTGAAAACACCGAGAATATTCATTAGTTTATTTAATTTGTGCTTAAAATTAACAAATGTTAATGCATAACTTAATTCTTGGAATATATTTTAAGCAAGGTTATATGAAAATACTATATAATTATGCCTAGAACGCCGAAAATGCGCATTTGTTTGTATAATTTGTTCTTAAAATTAACAAATGTTCATGCATAACTACATTTGTTGAATAGAATTTGAGGAAGATCAGATGAAAACAAGATATATTTTTGCTTGAAAAGGCCGAGAATATGCATTTGTTTATTTAATTTGTTCTTAAAATTAATCAAATGTTAATGCATAACATAATTCTTGCAATAAATTTTAAGCAAGAGTATATGAAAATACTATATAATTATTCCTAGAACGCCGAAAATTCGCATTTTTTTGTATAATTTGTTCTTAAAATTAACAAATGTTCATGCATAACTACATTTTTTGAATAGAATTTGAGGAATATCAGATGAAAACAAGATTTATTTTTGCTT
>NW_022875293.1:0-1460 GCF_010883055.1 Belonocnema kinseyi
ATTTATCCTGACAACTTTTCTTGATGAAATCAAACTTAGCAAAGTTAAAGGATTTTCAAAATCCAAAAAACCAAACGAAAATGGACATTTGAAGCAAAAAAAAGCTTGATATGGAAAAATTTAAGAGGCGAAAAACGCTACTTTTTCAAGGCCTAACGATTATTTTATCACATTCTCATCCACAATGAGAAGAGTTTTATGCGAAAAATGATTTTCGCGAATTTCATTAAATTTCGACGTTTTGAGGCTCCTTGAGTCAGAAAAACAAGGTTTTACATGGGTATCTGTCTGTCTCTCTGGCGTCTACGTCGTCGTTATTGTGGTTGTGGTTTTCTGTATATCGGATAATTTTTGAAAGAATAGTCGGATTGGATTGTGGTTTGACACACAGATTTTTTTATTTTAAGAATTGTATGTAAAAATTGTACTATTTTTATTTTTATAACAAATATTTTTCTTCAATGAAATATTTGTAATAAAAGTGTTTCGAAGAGATTTTTTAAAAATCTTTCGGGGAATAAAATTAGTATTTATAGGTCGACAAAGGTTTGTTTTCTTTGCCAAATTTGGCATTCGTCTAAATTTTTCCAATTGTTTTTACTATAGTAGAATTTACATTTGTATCTCGGGCGAAGAAATCCATTCTATTATTTGACAAATATTCTTTGTGAATCAATATTTTTCACAGAAAATTACCCTGAGTGACAGAACGAAATCGGAAACAATAAGAGTTAATGTATACAGGAACAAGCTTTTTGAACAAAAATGACCTTGAGTGAACCTTTAATATATATTTGTTAATTTTTACAAAAATCAGGCGTTATTTTCTTACAAAAAAAATAATTTGTGGGAGGGGGGGCAAATTATCAAAAAATAAATAAAACTTGAAGTTGTATGACTTTAATTTGTAACTAAATAATTTAAGAGTTTTCAAACTAAAATTATCGAACACTTACCATACAAAAATTCAGATGAAATATTTAAATAGCTTTAAATTTGAAATTATTCAATATATTCTGAATATTCTGAATATATTCTGAATATATTTAGTCGATTTAAAATATCTAAATTATTAAGGCTTTAAATATTTTTGAAATTGCTGTTCTGGAGACTAAATAGCACTTATTCTTTTATTAAGAAATCACAACCAAAATTGTTTAAAAAAAGTTTTTAAAAGAGTTTTAAAAACCTTAAAAAAGGTTAGAGGTTTTAATAGTTCAATATATGTGATATAATCTCTTTAAATATGAAATTAGTCAATACTTTTTCATGTTTGAGCTACAATTATTCCATTTTAGAGTTATAAATTACAGTCGTGAAAACCCAATAAAATGTTTTAATTAATTTATATATAAAATAAAAAACCTTTGTATAATTCAACCTAAATGAAGCTGCAAAAATTTAATTTGAAATGCACTGAATTCAAGGCATAGTTTAAAAAGAAAACTGAAAGCAAAGGA
>NW_022875294.1:0-1181 GCF_010883055.1 Belonocnema kinseyi
CAAGTCAAAGCTGCTGACCATCAGGCAGCATATTGTTTAGAGAATACGGATACTATCTGACGCTAAGAGAAGTCTAGAGCGGAGGGAGAGGTGGGTCAGAGAGAGTCAGCAGTTTTCTCTGGCCCATCTCGACTCTTCCAAGACCCTCCAGTTACTGTCGAACACCCACGCAAAACAAGAGGAGGTCGAAGTATTTTGGAGAGAAGTCTACGAAGTTCAGCATAGACTGGACGAAGACTCAGAAAATATAAATAGCTTCAAGGAGTTATGTGTTGCCCTCATAACACCTGATAAAGAATGCCCACCCATCACTACCGAGGACGTGAAAAAAGTATTAAATGGCGTGAAGAACTATTCCGCACCGGGACCAGATTGTATCAAAACCTTCCAGTGGCAGAAGTTTTCTTCAACCCATCAGCATTTGGCCCGTATTTTCACCTCATATTTGAAGTCCAAAGAGCCGATTCCAGAGTGGTTGGTGGAAGGGCGCACAATACTCCTGCCGAAAATAGACAACTTAGCTGACCCGAAGAACTACAGGCCAATAACTTGTCTGAACACGCTTTATATGATATTCACAGCTATCCTAAATGATAGGATTGTTCGGGCAATTGAACCTGTGTGGCAAGAAATGTGTGAACAATGAGGCTCAAAGAAAGGCGTAGCCGGATGTCGGGAGACCTGCTCATCGATAGATGTGTCTGCAAAGATGCAGCATTCTACCAGCGTGACCTATCGATGGCCTGGATTGATTATCGGGAAGCTTTCGATTCGACATCCCATAGACTTATCATCTGTCTTTTGGAAATCTTAAAGGTTCATCCGCAAATAGATGGGTGCATAGAGAGATTGATGCGACGTTGGCCTTAACGAAAATAAAAAAAAAATTCATTTCGATTAGGACTTGCGAACGCTTTTGTGAAATTATTCTTCATAAGCAAGATGTGTTTTTTTGTGGCTTAAACAAATCGCTATGCTTTATTATAAATGACAAACTTACATACGTATAATACGTATAATACATACGTATACGTATAATTGGCGTATAATTAATTGGTCTTTCAGGGCGACACCAAGACCCCACTCCTCTTTTGCCTTAAATTATTGCCACTATCTCTAGCACTGCGCCATTCCGACGGGTACTTGTGCGGCAAACCTGCAGATCGAAAGTACAAGGTCAC
>NW_022875295.1:0-1271 GCF_010883055.1 Belonocnema kinseyi
CCTCGTTGTTCATACATTTCTTGCCATACAGGTTCAATTGCCCGAACAATCCTATCATTTAGGATAGCTGTGAATATCTTATAAAGCGTGTTCAGACAAGTTGTTGGCCTGTAGTTCTTCGTGTCAGCTAAGTTGCCTATTTTCGGCAGGAGTACTGTGCGCCCTTCCACCAACCACTCTGGAATCGGCTCTTCCGACTTTAAATATGAGGTGAAAATACGGGCCAAATGCTGATGGGTTGAAGAAAACTTCTTCCACCAGAAGGTTTTGATACAATCTGGTCCCGGTGCGGAATAGTTCTTCATCCCTCTTAATACTTTTTTCACCTCCTCGGTAGTGATGGGTGGGCATTCTTTATCAGGTCTATGCTGAACTTCGTAGACTTCTCTCCAAAGTACTTCGACCTCCTCTAGTTTGGGTGGGTGTTCGACTGTTGATTTTCTCTGACCCATCTCTCCCTCCGCTCTAGACTTCTCTTAGCGTCAGATAGTATCCGTATTCTCTCAACAATATGCTGCCTGATGGTCAGCAGCTTTGACTTGTTAAGTGTGTGCTAACGGGTCCGGAGTTCGCGCGCGAACTTTCGAACCTTGGCGGTAAAATTCCTGCCAGATGTGATGTAGTCAATCACACATTGAATGCGGGACGCATACTGTCTTGCCCAGCCTATCTTTATGGCAAGTTGATGCATTCATCTTTTGGTCTTATGATCAGCCGTTGGTTTTGTTTTACGTTTCGCATCGGTCAAAGCTCTCGCTGCATTATACACACAATAATTGATAGCCCAGAGGTCGGATTCACCGGAAAAATGTCCACGAAGCTCGTCATCCATTTCAGCCAGATCTTTAGGCTTGAGAGAAACCTTGGTGTTGATGTTTCTCCGGGTCGTAAAGCATCGCTCTTCATCTATTGGATGCCTGCCCGCGGTTGGCCTTAGTGTCGCCTCTCTTTCTTTGTTGCCGGCTTGTTCTAGCTGTGGTAGAGTAGGCGTTCCGCTTACATAGCCCCTTTTACGGAGTAGTTAAGCATGGTTTCGCAAACGTTGCTGCGAAAAGTGCGATAGCTCCGGGTGTTTCTCGCACCACAGAGCATGCAGCCGTTCCATGTAACCCCGTTCACGGCCACACTCGCATCGTAGCAGTCTAGCAAGTCGTGATTCAGTTGCTCCATCCACCCAAAAGTCACGAGATCCCGCCGATCCATCGCATTGAATCCATTTTCATTGGCTCCCCCAGCTCTAGATTGGTCGGCATTGTTGGCCGACCCATTGT
>NW_022875296.1:0-1060 GCF_010883055.1 Belonocnema kinseyi
GATTTCCGATTTCGTTAATTCCTTTGTTTCCTTTGCATATTTAATCATGTTAGGTATACAACGTTTTGGCGGGGAACTATGAGGATTAATCCAAACTGTTTCGCCTGACCATATTGGCACCATTGATGCTGTGAAAAAAGAGTCATTGGTCAAATCGTTGTTATTAAACTTCTGATTGTATTCTGCATCAGTTGACAGTCCATCGATGCTGTGGACAGTTTGCTAGAGAAATTGTTATTAACAATTACGCAAATTATTATTTAATGTCCCATATCCAATTTTGGAATCACTGTTAGTTTATTGTCGGATAAGTTCAGTGGAAAACCGTTCTTTTTGCATGTAAAAAAATAAATCATAGTTTTGTTAAAAAGATTGCTTATAACAATCATATAAATTATTCTTTATTTAATTTTGTTGGTTAGTTACCGCAACAAATGTCACTGTAATAATTATTGAAGAAAAAAACATTTTTTTCTACGAAGAAACGGCCGATTAGGAGACTTGTTTAACTAAATTGTTATAAACAATCTATATTGTTTATGTTTGATAAAGCTTAAAGTATATAAATGGCTTTAAAGACAATTGTGAATCACTTTTGTTCAGAAAAATCAATTCAGCTATGAGAAAAACTCGTTTATAAACAATTTGTTTATAGAAATTGTTTATAATAATTAAGTTTAATATTATTAAAATTAATTATGTTCCATGAATGCATGTGCAATAATTTCTGCTGATAGTGAGTTTCTATCTGTATTTTTTCTTCAGATAAAAATTCACAAAGATAAAATGGTCAATTTTGTCACTATATTTTTTCATATATTGTTACTCTGTGAAAAAAATTATAAAAAAAGCAAACCAGAATTCTCCTAAAAATTAATGGCTGAGCATTTCTAAAAAAAAACTTTTAAATCGGTTAAGAAATACGACCTGTGGCCGATTATGAACAGTAAATTCCCATTCCAGACCACTGTGCGGCCTCGCCCCGCCCGCTAACGTGTTAGGAGAACGCGGTTGCCATAGAAATGGTGAAAAGTAAAATGGAAAAGTTAAAATTAAAAAG
>NW_022875297.1:0-1531 GCF_010883055.1 Belonocnema kinseyi
CAATAAAATTGATGACACATATTTTCAAAGTAACGGTTTATTTTCATTGAATTCCAAATATTAACTTGTATTTTACGTGAATGCCGCCCCAACTGCGGTTAACTAGCGTGCGACCTTACCGCAAGCGCAGTGTAGTTTAAGGTGCCAATATTGGTATCACTGTAAATGAGCATTCCGTCACTTTGTTAAAATGGTTAGTCTTTGAGATATCCCAAAGACAGAGATGGATTATAAATGATAATATTCCATTATTTCCTTTTTATTCTCATCGCACAATACAAAGATAGAGTTACCTCTAAGACTAATCTTTCTTTTAAATTGACGTCAACTTGGATTGTTTAATAAAATGGATTCAATAAAATAGAGATAAAGAGTTGATGTCAGTAGACAGAGATGTTTGATCGTTTTCAAACTAGCAACTGCAATTATGTATTTTTTATATTACATGCCATAAAGAGAGGGATAACGATCAATATTTGAGAAGTTGGGAGGAATTCTCGATTATCGAATATTGTTTCTTTTTCTTGCCTTACACGGTATAAAGAAATTGTTTCATTCGATCTTTTGAAAACGATCAATCTTCTGTGCCTAAATGCATGCGATAAAAAGAAAGCTCTTCTTCATTAAATTGGATCAGGGCATCATAATCCCACACCAGGAAGGTTATCATAGCTGATACAGTCGAGAAATCGATAGCAGTAGAACTCCGATACCGCGTCAATAGTCGAAAATCGAGCGGACCTATTATTCTAACGTGTAAATATAGAAAAATAGGTTCGTTCGATTTTCGACTTTAAAACAGCATCATAGTCCTACTCCAGGACATTAGAATGCGGTTTTACTGGCGTCCCCTTTAGTGCGATGCTCTGTAGAATACCCCACTGGTGTCAAAAAAAACTTACTAAGAAATTTAGTTAGCGATTGAATAAAAGTCAATTGTTTTCTTGCATTGAGAATATAATTAGTAGATATTTTATTTGTTTGAGAATATAGAAGTACGATCGGAAGTAAGCGTAACCGCAAATTTTAAATATTTTTGATGTATATACGCGGATATCTCTGACATGTTTAGTAATTATCCTTGTATATCTTCAGATTGACGCTGATGACTGATGGGTTAACCGAACCTGGATATAAATAGAAATCACTACTGTTCGGTCGGTAAAGTAATCTCTTTTTAAGCACATCCGTGAATAGTGCAAGTACTGATCCCGCACTGCAATAAATATGTACCTAGCCATTATCTCAAGATTCATAATTAACGATTAACATTTACAGATTTCTGCAGTGACATAAAAAATAATTTATTTGAGAGATTTAACGAAAAGTTTCCGCTGTGGCAATCATCTTCGGAAATTCCCAATCTCAAACTTTATGTTTTCATTTTCTCAAGGCACCTACTACTTTAAAGACCACGCGACTTCCAAACACTGTTTCTGCTGTTAACATTATTTTGACAAATGAAGTGTTCTGAGGCGAAAATTTGGAAATCAATTCACTAATTAATGTCCTGTATCATCTTTCTGGATTA
>NW_022875298.1:0-1260 GCF_010883055.1 Belonocnema kinseyi
CTACAATTTTAATTTAGAATAATATTCAAAATTAATTTAAAACTTGAAATTATTTGAAATAATTTGAAACACGATGTAGATTTTTGCAAATTTAAAAAAAAAAGTTTTTGAGAATTGTAAAATATTCAAAAAGAATAACAAAAATTGTTGTGATTGCTAAGAAAATTGAAAATGATTTTTTAGTTTGAAAAAGTAATTTTAAGTGAGTATTTGAAAAGATTTTAAAAATTAAAAAAAAAGGAATCAGGACGATTTTAAGGCACTTTTTTTATTTTGCAGTTTTTTAATTTTAGGAAAAAAATCTAATTAACACAATAAATAAATTTTCATCCCAAAAGCTTACTTTTCAACAAAATAACTTAATTTTCTATCAAATAATTGGGGTTTTAACTAATAAAATGTACCGGATAAAGTTTCAAACGAAAATGGAATAGTACAATTTCCAGATAAAAACAGTGATAAAAAATTGAATTGAACAAGAAAAAAAACGAATTTTCAACAAAATTGTTAAATTTTCAAGGGAAAAGGTGAATTTATGACCAAGAAGATTAATGTTCTATACAAAAAAAATACAATTTTCCAACTTAACCAATATAAACGATTAATTTTTAATCAATCATATAATAGTTACATTTTCAGATAAAGATAAATAATTTTTTAAAGAAAAAATTAATTTTAAACAAAGTTGTTAAATTTTCGACCAATCAGATAAATTTTCGACCAAGAAAATTGATAGTCTACAAAAAAAGACAAATCTTAAACAAAATAGATGAATTTTTAAAGAAGTTATTTAATTTTAAAGTACAAAAGACGAATTATCTACAAAAAGTTGAAATTTTTAAGCGAAAAATATGAGTTTTCAATGAAAGAGTTAAACTTTCAACCAAATAGTTAAATTTTCAATCATAATTAAAAAAACCCTGTTTTTAAAAAAACGTATTTTTTCACAAAGTAGTTCAACTCTTAGTGAAATAATCGACTTTTAAACCCAAGAAGATGTACAGTTGATATTTTAACCAAACAATTGCATTTTTGACCAAAAATGATAAAATTTTCAACCAAAAGGATTAAATTTCTACTAAATAAGGTCAATTTCCAACAAAATACATGAACTTTCAACGAAATTATTTAATTTTAAAAACAAAAGAGTATTTCCATCCAAAACTTATAATTTTAATTTTTAATAATATATTTGCATTTACAACAGAACGACTTTACAACCAAAACATATTTATAGTTCATAATTCAACCGAAAAATGT
>NW_022875299.1:0-1821 GCF_010883055.1 Belonocnema kinseyi
GAGAGAAACCTTGGTGTTGATGTTTCTCCGGGTCGTAAAGCATCGCTCTTCATCTATTGGATGCCTGCCCGCGGTTCGTCTTAGTGTCGCCTCTCTTTCTTTATTGCCGGCTTGTTCTAACTGTGGTAGAGTAGGCGTTCCGCTTACATAGCCCCTTTTACGGGGTAGTTCAGCATGGTTTCGCAGACGTTACTGCGAAAAGTGCGATAGCTCCGGGTGTTTCTCGCACCACAGAGCATGCAGCCGTGAAATGTAACCCCGTTCACGGGCCACACTCGCATCGTAGCAGTCTAGCAAGTCGTGATTCAGTCGCTCCGTCCACCCAAAGGTCACGAGATCCCGCCGATCCATCGCATTGAATCCATTTTCATTGGCTCCCCCAGCTCTAGATTGGTCGGCATTGTTGGCCGACCCATTGTCGTGAGCCCTGCACGTTCTGTTGTTTTGAACCGCGCTTACTACAACTATGTTTGGTGTTGTCATTGTTGTTCCCACGAGAAGCTAGGGAAAGGGGTTCGTTCATCCGTGTAGAGCCCCGCATGCAAGGATAAGGCTGCTTACTCTGAGAGGTCGCCCGGTATCCCAGAGTCACCGTTCTAGACACCTCACCCAGGTGCCATTCAGCTTTCGGCACGGTTTTCACACCTCCGCTTGGGGGTTAATTACTTCGGGACCACCCCTGGACAATTGTCCGCGACTGCCTATTTATTTTTGTAATGTAAGTTGAACTTTCATTTTTGAAAATTTAATTTAATCACAACCTTTCAAATTAATTCCAGAAAATGTGAGTTTTAGTAAAATCAGTTAATAATTAATTAATCAGTTCACAAAATAAGAAGCATTAAAGAATTATTTTCATTGATACATTCAAATATTGTTTACATTATATTCTCCTTTAAATTTGAAGCAGCATTTTTATGTGTCCAATCTATTAATTATCTTCTAAACTAATTTAAAAGAACCCAAAATATATGTACATATAAGTTGGAGCCAGTCCACAATAGCTCGGATATAAGCGAGGTTCTACTGTAATCAATTTAGGTAACTGAATTTAAAACAATTTAAATTCAAACCTTATGTACTTTGCTATTGTGAGCAAAGTTAGTCAGCTGATAATGAATTAAACAGTTCATAACATAAAAAGCCTCAAACAATTATATTCTTTGAAACAATGAAATTATTTTTACTTTATACCTTTTTTAACACGCATTTACATATAATTTTCAAGATTTAATTCAGATATTTATTTCATAACATGATTTACAGTTTAAAAAATTATATAATTTTAATAGGCATAGATTAAATATAAATAATCTTTTATCATGCCACTTATATCCAATATCCAGAGGAAAACCAAAATTTAATCTTCACGTAATTCAAAATCGTTAACAAATTAATCAGCCAATAATTAATTAATCTGTTAATAACATAAAAAGCATTAAATAAATATTTGCATTGAATCATTCAAATATTTTTCACATTGTATTTTTCTGAAAATTTAAATTATTAATAAACTTTCAAACTACTCCAGAAAAAATATATTTTCATATTATTTCGAAATCACAATTCAGATACTAATTTCCATATCTAAAAAAATACACACAAATAATATAATTCAAATACATGTATCTTAAATATTAATAAGCTTTTGTTATACAAAATATAGCAAATATTCAATTACACAATCTTCAAGTAGTCTATCGATTTATGTACTTAATGAGAGAAAATAAAATCTAATCTTCATGTAAATTAATATTGTGAAAAAATGTATTGCACAATTATTTTCATTGAAACAATAAAATTATTTTTATTTTATATTCT
>NW_022875300.1:0-1950 GCF_010883055.1 Belonocnema kinseyi
GACGTTTTTATATTTTCAAATATCGACAATCAAAATGGTCATTTTTAACATTTTAGGTGTGGTTATTTTAAGGGTGGTTTTTAGGGGTCTTGCCGAACGTTCCCACTCCCTCTATAATTAGTGAGATAAAAAAAGAGAAGTTTTGACGTTTTTATATTTTCAAATATCGACAATCAAAATGGTCATTTTTAACATTTTAGGTGTGGTTATTTTAAGGGTGGTTTTTAGGAGTCTTGCCGAACTTTCTCACTCACTCTATAATTATTTAGGTACAAAAAGATAATTTTTCAAGTTTTTATATTTTCAAATATCGACAATCAAAATGGTCATTTTTAACATTTTAGGTGTGGTTATTTTAAGGGTGGTTTTTAGGGGTCTTGTCGAATTTTCTCACTCACTCTATAATTAGTTAGGTAAAAAAAGATAATTTTTCACGTTTGTATATTTTCAAATATCGACAATCAAAATGGTCATTTTTAACATTTTAGGTGTGGTTATATTAAGGGTGGTTTTTAGGGGTCTTGCCGAACGTTCTCACTACCTCTATAATTAATGAGATAAAAAAAGAGAATTTTTGATGTTTTTATATTTTCAAATATCGACAATCAAAATGGTCATTTTTAACATTTTAGGTGTGATTATTTTAAGGGTGGTTTTTAGGAGTCTTGCCGAACTTTCTCACTCACTCTATAATTAGTCAGGTACAAAAAGATAATTTTTCACGTTTTTATATTTTCAAATATCGACAATCAAAATGGTCATTTTTAACATTTTAGGTGTGGTTATTCTAAGGGTGGTTTTTAGGAGTCTTGCCGAACTGTCTCACCCACTCTATAATTAGTTAGGTGAAAAAAGATAATTTTTCACGTTTTTGTATTTTCAAATATCGACAATCAAAATGGTCATTTTTAACATTTTAGGTGTGGTTATTTTTAGGGTGGTTTTTAGGAGTCTTGCCGAACTTTCTCACGCACTCTATAATTAGTTAGGTACAAAAAGATAATTTTTCACGTTTTTATATTTTCAAATATCAACAATCAAAATGGTCATTTTTAACATTTTAGGTGTGGTTTTTTTAAGGGTGGTTTTTAGGAGTCTTGCCGAACTTTCTCACTCACTCTATAATTAGTTAGGTACAAAAAGATAATTTTTCACGTTTTTATATTTTCAAATATCGGCAATCAAAATGGTCATTTTTAACATTTTAGGTGTGGTTATTTTAAGGGTGGTTTTTAGGAGTCTTGCCGAACTGTCTCACTCACTCTATAATTAGTTAGGTGAAAAAAGATAATTTTTCACGTTTTTATATTTTCAAATATCGACAATCAAAATGGTTATTTTTAACATTTTAGGTGTGGTTATTTTAAGGGTGGTTTTTAGGAGTCTTGCCGAACTTTCTCACTCACTCTATAATTAGTCAGGTACAAAAAGATAATTTTTCACATTTTTATATTTTCAAATATCGACAATCAAAATGGTCATTTTTAACATTTTAGGTGTGGTTATTTTAAGGGTGGTTTTTAGGAGTCTTGTCCAACTTTCTCACTCACTCTATAATTAGTTAGGTACAAAAAGATAATTTTTCACGTTTTTATATTTTCAAATATCAACAATCAAAATGGTCATTTTTAACATTTTAGGTGTGGTTATATTAAGGGTGGTTTTTAGGGGTCTTGCCGAACTTTCTCACTCCCTCTATAATTAGTGAGGTAAAAAAAGAAAATTCTTGACGTTTTAATATTTTCAAACATCGACAATCAAAATTGTGTTTGGCAGGTTTGAATAATGGGTGATTTGTAAGGGCATTCAACCCCTCAAAAAATAAAAATTTCGAAAACTTCTTCCGATGGAATATCATTTTTTGTCATCCTAAATGATTTAGGCAAAAAAAAATTCGGGAAAAAAATCTTTAATTTCGTTCATATGAACGTTCGTAACTTCAAGTACATA
>NW_022875301.1:0-1964 GCF_010883055.1 Belonocnema kinseyi
TTGTCAAAAGCTTTTTCTAGGTCAACAAATGCACAAAAAACTTTTTTTCCTACTCTCAAACTTTTTTCTGTTATTTGCCGTAAGCTAAATATTTGATCCGTAAATGACCTTCCTGGCATAAACCCACTTTGGACTTCACAAATCTTTGTTTCTGTTATTTTCATTACCCTACGAATAAGTATTTTTGAATATATTTTACTTACAGTGCTTAATAAGCTAATCCCTCTGTAATTATTGCACTCGCTTTTATCTCCCTTTCTCTTGTATATTGGTACGATAATCGCTTCTTTCCAATCGTCTGGGACGTCTCCCATCTCGAAACATAAATTTATCAATTCGCAAACTCTATGTGATATGTACTCGCCACCGTGTTTAAGCATTTCAGCGTTAATACCGTCTACCCCGGCAGCCTTACCGTTTTTCAAGTTCTTAATTGTATCTCTAACCTCAGTAATAGTCATAAAAGTTTTAAAAGTGTCTTTTAGTAAAAATTGATGATTTTAGATTGGAATTTGATTATAATATCCAAGATAATTCACACGAATCGAAACAAAAATACGATGTTTATAGATGCAGTCGAAAATGGTGCGAACTCGCGGACAGTCGGCGGTAATGTAGCGCTACTGCGCTTGCGTGATATTGGTGGTAGCTTTCTGGTAGAGTCCCAGAAGGTTCACGGACTCAACGTTATTTGCTAATAGGAGCATCTCTATCCTGTGCAGAAATGGCGACTCGGTTTTGGTAGAGTGCTAGTTATTTTGCCCTAACATTAATGCGGCGCTGAACAGGAAATTTGGAAATGACCAGACAAGAACGTCACGCTTTGTAGAAAAGGCACTATCTATGGTTGCAATAGTAAAAAAGTTTAACACATTGCCATAATCTACTACCAGGCATTTTTTATTCACAGAAGGAAAATATTAATCCAAATGTAAAATACATTCTTTGCAAAAGTTAAATCTAATCATTTTAAACCTTTCTGTAGCCTCTGACAGACACTCCTCCGTTTTCTCGTATTTTTATTGACATTTAATTCTTAACTATACTGCGCACGTTGTTCTAAAACTAAATTAATTGTTAAAGGTGGAGGGTCGGTAAGGCCGGTTTTTGGCCTAATTTATTTTTGGACGAAAAAATCTGAAAAAATCATAGTAGTATCTTATAATTATCCCGAGTCGATTGCACGCTAAACGGACTACCCTCCACCCCCAAGCCACCCCCACCCCCCCCACAAATATAGGAAACACCACTACCCACCAACTGTATTTTCGAGAGATTTGACACTCTTAAACATGTATTCTGAGGTTAGCTTGGGTTTACTATGGTTTTCGGGGTCGCCGAATACAAATCTGGCGTCCTTTGACTTTTATCACGTCAGGTTCAAGGTCATTGGAAGGTCAAATCGAAAGAAAACGGTAAAAAATTCCAAAAAAATACGTTATAGGTTTTTGGAGTCGCTAATTACGAATCTGGCATCCGTTGAACTCTATCGCTTCAGGTTCAAGGTCATTTGAAGGTCATTTGAAGGTCAAAGCGAGAAAAAATGGTAAAAATTTTTTTTTTTAATATGTTGTAGGTTTTTGGGGTCGCTGATTATGAACCTGGTGTCCGCTGACCTTTATCGCGTCAGGTTCAAGGTCATTTGAAAGTCAAATCGATAACATATTTTTTTCAGCGTTTTCTCTCGATTTGACCTTCCCATGACCTTGAACCTGACGTGATAAAGGTCAGCGGACACCAGGTTCGTAATCAGCGACCCCAAAAACCTGTAACATATATTTTTTTAATTTTTTACCGGTTTTTCTCGATTAGACCTTCAAATGACCTTGAACCTGAAGCGATAGAGTTCAACGGATGCCAGGTTCGTAATTAGCGACTCGAAAAACCTATAACGTATTTTTTTGGATTTTTTTACCGTTTTCTCTCGATTTGACCTTCCAATGACCTTGAACCTGACGCGATAA
>NW_022875302.1:0-1053 GCF_010883055.1 Belonocnema kinseyi
CTCATTTTGGATAAGAATATAAACATTTTTAATAAGATTTGTAGAAAATCTTTCAAAGAATAAAATGATTGCCCGGTAAGTTACAACCAAAAAATTACAATTTCAAAAAAATGAAGGTTGTTCTGAATATTGAGCTGGACTTGAGACCGAGACAAATCGTCACACACACACAATTCAGAGTGACAAATTTAAACTTGGAATGTTACGATTATAATTGTTTTATTTGTTTTTATTTGCTTTTCGAAGGTAAAAGTATTTTATTTTTTCGTAAAGAACAGTTAAATAAGCATTAATTTAGAAAAAAATCAAATAATCTGGAGGTTTCTGAATGTTTCAAAGAAAAGAACAAAATTTGGAGCTTCTCAAGAATTTAAAATATTAGGATAACAATAAAAATTTCTGGGTAGATTTAAAATTATTTTTTATTTCGAAAAAGTACATAATTTTAAGAGGAAATATAAAAATATGGGACCACTGGAAAAAATTCCGAAAGGGATGAATGAAAAATCCCAAAAAATGAAATCTTCGGCACCTGAATAATAATTTTATAAAAATTGTATTAAAAAATAAATTAAAAAACACGTGCGCTTTGAAAGAAAAAAATGTTCTGCCTAAATTTTCTTCGTACCTACATAATAACATTTTTGCACAAACTTTGCAGGATTCAATTCAACAACGATTTATATCAAAATTTATTTTTATTACTTTTATTTTTTTTTAATAATAAAAAATTCGATTTTTTACAACTTTTTTATATATTTTTCAAATACTATGCACATTTTCAAACAAATTTTTTCATCCAGAAATATATATTCGATTATTGTATTTTCAATAAATAAATAATATTTAATAAACAATTTTTTTAATTGTTTAAATTCAGGAATTTTCTGTTTCGGTTATTTTATAATTCAGCCATTTTCTCTGGTGATTTTTAAAATTCGGTAATATCTCATTGTCTGGAATTTTATTTATTTTATTTTCCTGAATTTTCCAATTCGACTTTTATATTTCGGGACTTTCATAATTTCTGGAATTTTATTATTTGGTTATTTT
>NW_022875303.1:0-1020 GCF_010883055.1 Belonocnema kinseyi
ATCTCTATATCCACGGTCCTCTATAAAAATATCACCAATGTCGAAAAATTCTCTCATACCTTCCACATCTCTTTCAAATTCGTTAATGAGCATTTGTGCATTTGAGTATGTATCTGTCTGGAGCATACAATTCTCTAAATTGTTCCTTTGTTACAGGAGCAATAGCTTCAAACTCTTCATCAGTGAAACTATCCTCATTATTAAACGCCGCGGCCGCATGAGCATTTGCTTCGTTACGAAGTTGCTGCAAAAACAGAAGTAACTGCTGTCCCGGAATCCTATAAGGTCTTTTAATCGCTTGTAGTCAAGGAAGCAAGGGGCCTAAGATGAAACCATGTTCATCCAAATTATTTAAGCATGCTCTTGTTTCTTCTAGAATGAAAATGACCATGACAATATAAGCGTTAACTCGACATTCAATTGAAAGCCTTGGAGTATTAACATCAGCATTACAGAGCATGCGCGTTTGCCTGCCTGTTTGTGTAGAACATTCAGTCTTAAACAGCCTGGGTCATGTTGGAGCTCCCCTATCTCATTGCGAATCGATTGATTGCAATTGAGACATAACCTAATCTCATCGGCGACTTTAAGTGGTGGTCTTCGAAGTTGAAGGCGTCTAAAAATTGCAATGTTTTGCCTATCATGATTATTAATTTCATCAATTCGAGCTGTTTGTCCTGGTTGGTAGACTCTATTGCACACATAGCAATTAACTCGAACTCTGAATGCCATTTTTGAAACCATAAGAGAAGCTCTTATGGTCTTGAAAGGCAGAGGAATGTATTAATATAACGAAAGAAAAGTTCAGAAACAACAAAATAAAACAAATAAACAAAAGAAACTAAACACAAAAAGGGAATAAGAAATACACCACAATTAATACAGAAAGGGAACAGATAGGAATTTTGTTTCCTAAGCTTACCAATAAAATTATTATCCGCTCTCGAGACATTTCACAAAAGAAATGACAAGCATACCATCGTCAATGGAAATAATAAGTAAATGCTGTTTAATATACGT
>NW_022875304.1:0-1541 GCF_010883055.1 Belonocnema kinseyi
ATGAAACTTGAAATGTTTGGTATTGGATATTGTTGACAGATGACAATATGCCAATTAGCACAAATGGTAAGTTCCGACAGTGCCTACAAGTGTGCCTACTGGACGCTAAATGGCAATACCGGTTTCATATGTATACACCTGGTAAGTATAAAAAAATTATTAAGCCATTCTTCTCTTCAAATTTATGTTTTGGGTAATACACCTTATGTTAAATTAAAATATGGTTTGGTTGTTCAACATGCATGATGAACGAAATGGAAATTTTAAGGGAAAATCTTCGGCAATGGAAACAGAAGTATTAATCCTATAGTTGAAAGCAGGTCGCAGCTTCCCAAAGAGTGATAGAAAAGTGAAACGGGCACTTTCGAGCTCGTGTTCAATGTATCTGTTTACATTATTTGATGTAAACATTCCTAGCGATTAAGTTGCAGCGGTCGCACAGTGGTTGAAAATGACGAAAAGTTGGCCGTAAGTCGAAAAAAAAATTTTCCCTAAGCCTATTTTCGTTGATTGGTAGCACTTGAGTGATATTTTCCCCATCGTTTTCCATCGCTGTAGTTAAGCAAACGTTCTTATATGCTTAAAGTTATCAGTTCTTCGAAAGTGACTCGTGAAGCGTTCGTGCCACGGTATATCGGCAAAACAAAATCGTTCGCTTCGAAAGTGCATCACTTCATATTGGATAATCGGATTCCAATTCTACAAAATGGAATCTTCTCCTGAAAGTAAGTATAATTTTCTCTTGTTTACAGGAAACACGAAGTCAAATCGTTTTACTTTTATACCTTGTTAATGTAATAGAGAAAAATTTCACGTTAATAATTAAAAGTATGCATTCAAAAACGTTTAAAAAAAACCGCAAAACCTCGGTCCGAAGTTTTTTTCTCATACCAAAATAACCTTCAAGTAACTATGTCAAAAGCCCAGCTGCCGCGTATTGCAACTTTCTATTTTATTGAAGAAAATTTCGCTAATAATTTAGAGTCAAAAAATGCCAAGTGAATAATGCACGCATACTATGAAATTGTGGTCTAGAAATGAGAGTAACATTAATAGAAATCATGATATTTTTATTCGTTCTTGACAAATATTGAAGTATTTTAATTTTTTCATCAATGAAAAAAATTACCTTTGTTGTTTTTTTGGTTTCAGAGTTGCCTAATTCTGCAGAAAAATTTAATTTTACGAGAAAGAAGATTTTTCTACTCATCAAAGAGCACTTTCAAAAATGTTCATATCAAGATTGCTACCGCATTATTGAAAAAGACTTGAAAAAAGAAAGCCATAAATTCACATTATCAGACGATGACAAAAAAAGTCTGGGAAGATTGATTTCAAAAATCCAATCCAAGTGGCAAGAGGCGCATAGGACGGAAGACCAGTTTCTACGACGAAATTCAGAATGGTTAGATGTCTCCTTATCTTTCACTGCATCTCAGATGAGTACAGTCTGTCAAGTTAAAGCGTGGGTGGCTTTACTCGCAGTCGGTAAGGTGTATCGACATGATTTTGGTGTCAAAATATTAAGAAGAGCTCCCTCT
>NW_022875305.1:0-2146 GCF_010883055.1 Belonocnema kinseyi
ATTTAATACTTTAACTAATCTACAAACATTAAAATTTTTAACATTTTGAAATTTTTCTGTTTTCTAAATTTCAGTCTGAAATAATTTCATTTAAAGATTGCCGAACTGAAAAACGTACGTTTAAATTTTGAACGATTTCAATTAATTCATGATTATTAATTTCTTATATATAAACTTTCAAGTTTAAAATTCAAAATTGGAAGACTTAAATCTCATCGAGTTGAAAATTATTCTTATTGAATAGTTGAAAATGTTTGAAAATTAAATTTCCAAAGCTTTGAAGTTTTATTGATCCCATTTTCAAAACTCTAATCTACAAACATTTCAATATTTAACGTTTTGGAACTTTTTTCTTTTTTCAAATTTCAATCTGAAGCTTTATAAAATTTCAAAAGATTTTTAAGGATTTTAAATATTTGAGGATGTTTTAAAAGATGTAAAGGAATCTTTAATTTGTTTTTGTAATTTAAAGGAATTTCAAAGAAATAAAAAAATTTTAGAAGGGTTATTTAAAAAAATTCAAAAGTACTTTAGAAATCTTTAAAAAAAAGTTCTAGATATTTCAAAAGATTTTAAAAGATTTTGACGAATTTGAGAGAATTTAAAAAGATTCCAAGGAATTTTCAATTGATTATGGTAAGTTAATATGAGATTTTAAAGGATTTGATATATTTCATGGTATTTTAAAAATTTCAATATATTTTCAAAAGCTTTACAAAATTTCAAGAGATTTCGAATGATTTCAGAAGATTTAAAATATTTAAAAATGTTTTGAAAGATGTCAAGGAATTTTCAACTTATTTTTATTATTTTAAGAAATTTAAGAAAATTAAAAAAATGTTAGCATGATTATTTTAAAAAACTCAAAAGTACTTTGAAAATCTTTTAAAAAAAGTTTAAGGTGTGTCAAAATATTTTGAAGCAATTGCAATATTTGACAGTATTTAAAAATGTTGCAATAAATTTTTGATTGTTTGCGTTAATTTAATATGAAATTTGTTTTGAAATATGCATACAATTTAATATATTTATGCATATTAACTGTTATTAATAGGGGTAATAGGCCCAGTTCGCCCTTGGATATTAATGATTTAATAGACAAAGTAAGATATGAAAAAAATAAGATATATATGTTCGTTTTTTATTCTTGCAGTTGATTTTTTCAATTTCTAAGAATTCTGCGAGTCACTCAAAAAAAACTGTTTAAGTAAACCGGCTGTAATTAAGTCTATTAATAAATATTACGAGTTTGCAGAAACATCAATTTTGTAAATGGAAATTTTCATTTAAATAATTTCATTTCATAATCAAATGTTTTCAAACTGTTTCTGAACATTATTGATTCAAAAGAAAATTTTAATTGCAAATGGGTTTTCTAATATTATAGGGAATAACTCTGTTCTTAAACTTTTTCTGTCGTATTATACAATTTGTAAACTTTTTCAAGCTTTGAAAGTGGTAAGAAAAATGAAATACCAAATGGGCAAAAAACTTAGAATATCTTAATCTTTTCAATAATTGTGTTTTGATTTTAAAAACACGAAAGAAAATGTAGAAGATTTTAGGACAATTAAAAGATTTTCTAGGAAAACTGAATGATTTCAAAAGATATTTCGAAGGTGTAGAAGTTTTGTAAGGGTTTTAAAGTAATTTAAAATTTGAAATTTTTTAGGAAATTTAAAATTTTCTGTACATTTTTAAAACAATTTTTAACAATTATATAAAATGTTGAGTATTTCGAAAAAAATGTTCAAAGCTATTTAAGAATTTTGGAAGGATGAAATTTTTTTGGTAAGATTCCTCCGGAAGTTTCTACAAATCTCTAAGTTTTGAAGGTCATTGTAAAAATGTAATTTTTTATTATAAAACTTATTTAGGAATTTCAGAATTTTTGTAGAGATTAAGAATATTTAAAAACATGAATAGTTTTTCGAAAAATTATTTTAAAAATTATTTCTTCAAATCTTCTGAAAGTCCTAAATATCTTTTAAGCCGACTCTAATTTTTCCTAATATTTTGTGTCCTGAAAAATAAAAAAAAAAACGCATAAAAATTTTCTGCATTTTTTCGGCATATGTGAAATCTTCAAAAATGTTTTTGAAATATCTCCGGAATCTTACGAAAATTATATTTATATAACTTTAAA
>NW_022875306.1:0-1731 GCF_010883055.1 Belonocnema kinseyi
TTATTTTTCTTTAAAATTTAAATATTTGTATTAATGGCTAGAAATATTGAAAAAATAAGATTTTTCTCTTCACAAAAATTTCGTATATTAAATATTAGAAACTTATCTTATTTATAAAGTAGAAGAATCCTTCTTAGTTTTTCATTCAGAAAATTACAAAACATTCTGAAGAAAATTAAATAATAATTGTACCAAATAGAAATTTTACGAATATAGTAATAAATAATGGGGTTACTGTTAATTAAAATTCATTTAAAATTATATAAATGTTGTTCAAGAACCTAGAAACGAATCGAATTTTTAGTAAAGTAGTTAAATTTGCAACTAAAGGAATGAATTTTTAACTAAAATGGTAATTATTTAACCAAAAAAATGAAGTTCGAATCAAATAGAGGGATTCTTAATACAAGAGATTAAGCATCAACCAAAAAATTTAATTTTCTACTAAAAAATATAAATCTTCAGCTCTCTATAATTAATAATTAAATATTCAAATTTTCAACCAAATGAACCAAGTTTCATTCAAAAAGTTAAATTTTTAACCCAGAATGTTTTCAAGTAAATAAATAAATTTGGAACCAAATCCCTGAGTAAGTAAATATTAATTTTGGATCCAAGAAGAAAATCGAATTTTCAGCAAAGTCGTTAAATTTTCTACCAGAAAAATAGATTTTTAATTAAATTGGTAGATATTTAACCAAAAAAATCAAGTTACAACAAAATAAATTATTAATTCTCAATCCAAAATAATAAGTATCAAAAATCAAAGATTTCAATTTACAACGACAGAAATAAAGTTTCAAGCAAAAAGGAGAGATTTTAACCTAGAATATTAATTTTCTACCAAAAAAGACAAATTTTCAACTAAAAAAAGCACTTTTTTACTCAAATAGTTGATTTTTTATATAAAAATAAATTTTCTACGAAATGCCTTAATTTTTATCTGAGCACAAATTTCCGTAAAAAAGGAATATTTAAGCAAATAGTTGAATTTTCAAACAAAAAATATAACATTTTCACCCAGAATGGAAATTATATTTAAGATGAAAAATTCATTTTCAGCCAAGAACAAAATCGAATTTTCAGCCAAGATATATTTTTAATTCAAAAGATTAAGTATCAATTAAAAATTATAATTTTCTACTGAAAAATCTAAATCTTTACCAAAACAAATAATTGTTAAATTTTCAGTTAAAACAATTATTGTTGAAGGAAGAAATTCTTTTTTAAGAAAATAGTCAAATTTTGAGTTAAAAAAATAATTTACAATTAAAAAAAGAATTTTCCACCAAAAATGGAATAGTTAAATTCTCACGAAAAAAATAGAATTTCAAACCAAAAACCTGAATTTTTAAGTTTAAATATTGATTTGCTACCGAAAAAAATCAATTGTCAACAAACTAAATGAATTTATTAAAAAATATATAGTTGTTCAACTTTCCATTAAGTAAATTGGTGGTGGAAAAATTAATTTAACAAAGTCGTTTAAGCTACGAATTCAATTTTTTAACCAGAAAGACGAATTTTCAGCATACAAAGATTTCTCATTCAAGAAGAAAAAAAAGTAATTGAACTTTTAAGTCAAAAGACGAGTTGTTTTGTAAAACAGTTGCATTTTCAAACCGAATGTATTAATTTATCACCAAAACAGTTAATCTTTAACCAAAAAGTTGCAGTTTTAACCAACAAGAGAAGAAACTGACAAAGTGACATTTTTAGGTGAATAATTGT
>NW_022875307.1:0-1485 GCF_010883055.1 Belonocnema kinseyi
GTAATTTTCAATTTATTTTTATAATTTCAAGGAAGTTCAAAGAATTAAAAAATGTTTAAAAGGCTTAGTTTGTAAAATTCCAAAGTAATTTAGAAATCCTAACAAAAGTGCAAGGCATTTCAAAATATTTTGAAGGATTTGAGAATTGGAGAGAATTATAAAATTCCAAGGAATTTCCATTGATTACACTAATTTCATATGATATTTTAAAGGATTTGAAATATTTCCGGGAATTTTCAAATTTTTAAGGAATTTTTAAGAGCTTTAAAAAATTTCAAGAAATTTCAAAAGATTTTCAAGGATTTTAAATATTTGTGAATGTTTTAAAAGATGTCAAGTAATTTTCAATTTATTTTTATAATTTCAAGAAATTTCAAAGAATTTTAAAGAAGTAGTTTTAAAATCTTTAAAAAAAAGTCAAAGTATCTTAAAATATTTTAAAGGTATTACAATATTTGAGAGTATTTTAAGGAAATTGATTTTTAATTTATTTCAATAATGTAGTATGATATTGTAAAAGATTTGAAATATTTTAGGGTATTTTTAAATTTTCAAGGAATTTCCAAGAGATTTCAAAACATTGTAAAGGATTTTAAATAGTTGAGAATATTTAAAAAGATTTCACTGAATCTTTGATTCATTATTATAAATTAAAGGAATTTCCAAGAATTTTAATAATTATAGCAAGGTTGCTTAAAAAAACTCCAAAGTACATTAAAAGTCTTTAAGAGATGTCAAGATTTTTCAAAAAGATTTGGAAGGTTTCGAAATATTTAAGAGTGTTTTAAATGGTTCCAAGGAATTTTAAATTGATTACAGTAATTTAATATGAGATTTTATAGGATTTGATACATTTTAGAATATTTTACTAGATTCCAAGGAATTTTCAATTGATTTCAATAATTTAGTATGAGGTTTTAAAGTATTTAAAATATTTTAGGCTATTTTGAAAATTTCAAGGAATTTTCAAGAGCCTTGCAAAATTGCAAGGGATTTTAAATGATATTAAATATTTTAGGATGTTTTAAAACATTTAAAGGAAATTTCAAATATTTTCAATAATTTAAAGCAACTTAAAAGAATTTCAACTATTTGTTTTCTATTTTTCTGGTTGAAAGTGGTACAGCTTTATTAAAAATTTAGTTTTTTTTGGTTGATGATTTATCAATTTAGTTGAAAAAATTAATTTTCTGAAAATTTAACTATGATTAAATATTAATTTTTGTATAGAAAATTAGACTTGGTGGAAAATAAATTTCTTTTGTGCAAAGTTCACGTATTTTATTAAAAATTTCTTTCTTCGTATACAATTCAGCCTTATGGATGAAAATTTAACTTTTAGTTTAAAAATTTAAATATTTTGTTAAAAAAAAATGAAACTAATTTTTTTGTGATTTATCAATTTTATTCAAATTTTTTGGCAGAAATCTAATTGTTTTAGTTGAGAGTTAAATTATTTCTATTAAAATTTAGTTGACTATTAAT
>NW_022875308.1:0-1645 GCF_010883055.1 Belonocnema kinseyi
TATTCTTTGTTGATTCCGTAAACAAATTAGGCCTATTCTTCCAAAAATGCCCAAACTCTTAATTTGCTCATGAAAGGAGTTTAAATAATAAATCTTGAAAATGCGATTATTCTAATTAATCGGAAAGACGTTCTTAATTAAATTTGTAAAAAGAACTGACCCTATTCGTTTGAAAAATAGCCAAATTCTGAATTTCTTATGAAAGTTCTTTAAATAATTAACCATTCTTGTAGATTTAACAAATACCTTAGGAAAGAGTCATAGCAAAGACAATCATAGTTAACTTCGTAAACAAATTGTGTTTATTAATTTAAAAATACCTCACCTCTCAATATGTTTATGAAAATTGTTTAAATGATTGATAATTATAATAAATTTACAAAGTATCGTAAGAAATGATCATCGAAAGACAATCTTAGTTCAGATCTTTGAATGAATAAGTGAAAAAGCTATTACGGATCTTAAGACTAGACTTGGACAAACAGGTATCAAGTTGTCACCTTTCCAGAAACCTGAAAACACAGGTCGAGAAAGGCAGGTAGTAAAATCGCATGCTCCTTCCCCCTCAACCATGGTGCTCTGTGCAACCGTACGGCTTGCACGCCTCAAAATCTGGCCCTTATTTTAAATGAACTAGTTGAAATTAAAAAGTTTAAAATTGCATTGTGTAAAATAAAAATAAATAAAAATTCGAAGTTTTTGAATGGTTACAGTTTTAGAGCTCTGAATTTTCATATTGAATACTGAAGAAGGACACTAAACTATCATGTCTTTGAATAAACCACACTTCAGTTGGTTTAACTTCATAACATTGGAGATGATCACTAAATCCTACGGTATGAAGAACAGACAATATGAAATGAATGCCAATGTTATCTTCTGGTTCTACAATCCAGCATAAAATACCGAATAGGGGCAGATTCTCCTCATCATAATTGTATGCTAAGGCCATGCCAGACTTGTAAGAGATGCCAAGGAAAGTTGCTTTTTTGAATACCATCAAATTCTCATGACCATCAGGTAAAAGGAATCGGAAGTTTAAGTAATCTTCACAGTCAAGTATTCTGCATTCTTTGGAAACACTTTGGAAGTCTTTAGGGAAACCTGTCTGGGAAAACAGCCGTGCACAAAGTGTTAAAGCGTACGTTTTTGCAATAGCTAAAGGCAAATTCTTTCGGCAAGTTGTGTTTTTTGACGGCAGCTTAATAATCGGGCGGTGTTTTCCCTCTAATCTCATACACCAGACATTAATCAAGGGACCGATAAAGTTCCTTATCCTGGGATAATGAAGCATGAAGTGATGTTTTGGCTTCAATGTGGTTCCACATACTTTTAAGTAAAGCTCATGGTGTTCAGCAATTAAGGTGACAAGGTAATCTGTAGAGTTCTGATGAACAACTGGAGCAGAAATGATACTTAAAATTTCATTAAGAACTACGTACAATTTCCATGAATCATCACCTTCAGGAACCAAATCACCCACCATCAATCCAAGATTCCGACAGAAGAAAAACATTTCTGAAGCATTCATTTTCAGCTTGCCTTTTTAATGTCATTCATGGTGATCATGGATGGTTTATTTCCTGAATCAGGGCCGTAATCAAAATATTGTACACGTTCATTTAGAGTATCAATCGATAGGAAT
>NW_022875309.1:0-4063 GCF_010883055.1 Belonocnema kinseyi
GGGAGCTCTTCTTAATATTTTGACACCAAAATCATGTCGATACACCTTACCGACTGCGAGTAAAGCCACCCACGCTTTAACTTGACAGACTGTACAAGTGTCAAAAATATAAAGGTTATGTTATGTAACAATTAAAAAGAATAAAAGTGTTACATTAATAATGAAGTGAGACTTGTGGACTGAGAAGTAAACGTCAATTTTTGTATGTGCCAATCACATTATAGAATGACTGCTGAGTGACAAATACTATAAAATGGTAATAATATTCTGCGCTTCTAGTGGGCGAACACAGAGAAAACTATATCGCACGAATTACAATATATACCGTAATTCCTGCGCTACATATCGCAATTATCGCATAATATCGCTATATACCGCATAATTATATATTTGATGACGTAAGAATTTAAGTTTATTACGCTATGATATTGTATTCCTTTATTTGGGATCTCACGTCTCGCTTCCGTATAGTACAGTCGGTACAAATATAGAATTATGTATTGCCATTTTAGCTTCATTTGATATATTTTTACTTCTGATGAGGGGCCCTGCTCTACCAATCATCTTCTTACCTTCGTTTATTCGTCTATCTGATTCCTCATCTATCTTCCCGTCTCTAGTAAATAAGCTACTGATGTATACGAACTTATCAACTCGTTCAATTGTCTCATCATTTAATAAAATATTTCCTAGTGTTTTCTCACTCTTTCCTTCGAATACCATAGTTTTTGTTTTATTTTTGTTAATTTTAAGGCTCATGCTCTTCATGCTTCCATTCAGTTTCTTCAACATTATTTGCAAGTCTTCGATTGACTCTGCCATAACAACCTTATCATCTGCGAACGCTAACCCACGTGCCCTTACTGTTTCGAGGTCCACACCTTCTCCGTCGAAAAGAGCCATTCTTAAACACTTGTCCATGAATAATATAAATAACCATGAAGACATAACGCATCTTTGTCTAACTCTTTGAATAATATCGAAACAGACCCCCAAATTCCCATTTACATTTACACTCGCTTTGCTACCCGTATATATTATTTTTCTAGCTTGTAGGAGCCATCCATTGACTCCATACTCTTTCAGGACTTCCGAAAGTTACTTCTATCTTTCGATATCTCAGCGTTATTTGTAGTTATTAGGTTTTAAATTTCTTTTCATAGTATCTGCATAACGAAACACAATTTTAAGAAAGGACAAATATTCAAACCTTAGAATTTTCGATTTGGCTTTTCTCCCAAATTCGAGATACTCGACCGGCCTCTTTTAAAGTTATTACGAAACTGATACAAACGACACAGTGAGCTAAATATGTTGATAGTTGGTTTACAATTACGTCACATTCCTGGGCCTTAATAATGCAACAAAAGAGAATTTAACAAAATCATCTTCTTTAAAGTCCTTTCAAATCCATTGATATTTTGTAAATACACCATCTAAGGATTTTAATTTGATAAAATTTTCCGCATTTTTAAATAAACTAGCAGTCTTGCGCGCGCCTATTTATCTTTTTATAAAAAAGAATAAATCGAAAGCCTATCTTTTTTATGTCAAACATATTTCATGAATGTTACGAAATCTTAGTATAAAATAACAGAAGACACCAAGGGATGAGTTCTGTATCTGAAACTGTAATTAATCTTTTATAATAGGATTTCAACCACTTTTATATTTTTTGGTAGAAAATGAAATTGAACTATTTTATTGTGAATGAGCTTTTTATTAAATATTAATTTACACCTAAGATTAATGAATAGCATTTATTTCAATTTTGTAACTCACGTTGATGATAATCATATTCTTTAAATAATAAAATTTGTATTTTTACACCACAATTTTCATAAATAAATGTATCAAAATTTTTGAACGCGCATTATAATAATCAGTGACCTTATAGGTAGAAAAACGCATGTAATAAGCTGTTTGCCACTTGGTAAACTCTTCCCTGAAAATTTTGGTTAAGTCTCCCTGATATTAGTTCATGCGTTCAATGTCATACAATTATTAGTAATAACTGTTTCATTATTCCGATTTATACAAAATCATTACACTACTTTTTTAGGAATAACGTGTAGATAAATCCTCACAAAGTTGGAAAAAAATTTACATTATTGAACGAAAATTTCTGCCAATTGTCAAATCTCGGGCTTAATTAAGTCTCCCACTTTCCCCTGAACTTTTCACATTAAAGTTTATGAAAAACATAAATATTTTCTAAAAAATTAAACTAATAATTATTATATTTCAAATTACATTAAAATAAATGAAATTTTGTATTAAAAATAACACTTTCAACAAATAAATACTTGAAAACTTATGGAGGGTAAAGGTTTTATTTCTGTTTTACGGAAAAATAGTCGTACGACTTAAAAGTTTAGAAATTGAGACAAATTTTTTGATTTCCTAACTGAAAATTCTTTATTTGTTGAAAAATCATCTTTCTTGTTGAAAAATTCATAATTTTAGTTAAAAATTCATCTCTTTGGTTACAAAATTTATATATTTTTTAAAATTCTTTTTTTTCGTAAACAAATTCGTTTTTTGTGTGAAAAAGTCACTTTTTTACTTTTGGTTTAAATTCGAATTTCTTATAGAAAATTAAACTTTATGATTGAAAATTCGTTTCCTTATTTTTACAATGCATCTTTTGGCAGCATCTGCATTCGCTGAAATATCAAATATTACATTTTCTATCGAAAATCCACATTTGAAGTTTAAAAACTAAATTAAAAATAATATAATAAATTAAAAATTAAACAAAGTTAAAAATAAATTATCACTAATAACTCTGGTTAAAAAATTTAACATTTTGTTGAAAATCTCTTGTTTTTGTTTTAAGATGTCCACCTCCACGTTTTCAATGAGAATTCTTTTTTTTTAATGCAACTCTTTTTGGTTAAAGTTTAATCTTTTTTTTTGAAAATGTGACCATTCAGTTTAAAATTTATATTTATAGGTTTAAAATTTAACTATTTGGTTAAAAGTTAAACTATTCGGTTGTAAATTCAAATCTTTCATTAAAAAGCCAAATTTATAATAAAACCGTTTACACTGAAAATGAAAAAGTTTCATTTTCAGTTTTAACAAATTAACGAATTTGCAACTAAATAGTTACTGTTTCATCCAAAACCATAACATTTTAACAAAATAGTTAAACTTTTAGATAAGTAAATAAATTTTCAAACAAAAATAAAAAATATTATTTTAAAACAACAACAGCTGAATTTAACCAAAAAATGAATTTCAAGACAATTTTTATAATTTCAACCACAGATTAATTTTGAACTAAAATCATAAATCTTCAACCAAAAAAAAAAATTGTAAAAGGTGTTTTAACCTTAAAAGAATTAGAGAAATTTTCCACAAAGCAGATTAATTTTCAACCAAATAAAGAAAGAATTTTCAACAAAAGAATTAAATTTTCAACTAAAATGATGAATCTTCAACCCAAAAAATATCCATTTTTACTCAATTAGTTTAACATTTAACCAAGTAGTCGAATGCAAACAAAAAAGGCAAATTTTAAACAAAATAACTGAGTCCTCAAAAAAGGAGCTTAAACAAAAGATAATTCACGACTACCAAATTACAGTTGTAGATATTTTAACCTTAAATTTTAAAAAGTCTGTGCTCAACTTTGGGCGATATACAAAGAACGAGCGCGACGCGCGAGATTCATATATTATCGAGCACAAAGCTCTAGAACGAACAAAGAAGAACGAAAAATATCTACAAAATTGTTGATTTTTCAACGCAAAAAGGCGAATTTTCAAAAAAAATAGTTGAATTTTCAACCAAAAGGGATACATTTTTATTGGGTTCATGTTCAGTAAGAAACTAAAGTTTCTATCCAAAGAGATGAGTTTTTAACCAGGAAACGATTTTCAGTCAAGACTGAAAAAAAAATTCAACTACATTGTTGAATATTTTAAACAAAAAAATGTTAAAGAACTGTTCCCTTATACGAGGGTAGTTCAATAAGTCCTTAGAATGAAGTATAAAAACAATTATTTTTGGGTAAATTTTTTTTTATTTTTCAACATAATCTCCTTGGAGCTCTATA